>NC_092271.1:17522028-17542028 GCF_036320965.1 Panulirus ornatus | reverse complement strand
CTAGCAAAGCTATGGTGGCATACGTCTCGTCCCATATCAGACATACTGCAGATGGAGAGAACGCCTCGACCTAACGCTGCAGCTCGTCCTTGTGAATGTGCCTAGTTATAACGATGTAATTTAGTGTCTGAATAATAATCTTGGTACTTCAAGTCTCTATGAACAAATCGATTAACCGATAACAAAGCGAGAGATTACCTTACGTGGGAGAACTCGATTGATATTATTAACATGCATAACATGTCTAAAACAAAAATGCCTAAACATTTGTGATCTGAATGTATGATTAGTTAACGCTTATTCTAATGCCTCGTATGATTTATCTGGTTAGATGCTTTAACCCTGTAGCCTAACGTTACGCTTTAAGCCCGATATTCATCTGTTGTCGAATGGTGCAGTCGGCTAGTCATAATGTTGTGGAATTTATTAGAAACAAAACGAGCACAAGGGGATTTCTCTCTCTCTCTCTCTCTCTCTCTCTCTCTCTCTCTCTCTCTCTCTCTCTCTCTCTCTCTCTCTCTCTCTCTCTCTCTCTCTCTCTCTCTCTCTCTCTCTCTCTCTCATTATCCTATTCCCATTAGTCTATCCATATATATATATATAAATCCCTGGTTGTTAGTTTTGTTTCTAGTTACTTTTTCATGGCTTATGGCTACTGTACAAATCAAGTGATCAAATTACTCTAACCATGATACATTAATGCCACAAATACAATGATGTAAGGTCTCGGTGAGATTAGAAATTGTATCTGATTCAATCTTGATTTTTTTTTATCACTGATGTTGATTTAATCATGACAATGTCCATGATACATTTTTTCATCTATTGTGATTATTTTTGCTCACCCTAATAAATGAATATCGTAAATGATTTGTTTGAATAACCATTTTTTTTTTATGGATACGACCTCCATCTAACGCGCTAGAGTTACTGGTAAAAGATAGAACTGATATGTATTCAAGGCACGTTATCTCTAAGTTTCAACTCGGTAAAATGCTCATATAATATTCGTCTTAACCAGCTATAAAAACAATACACAAGTTAAGAAAGACTCACATCGTTTCATTTAATATTTGTGAATTCTTTTGCAAGATATTTTTACACGTTTGATGTGCGTGGAGTATTTTGAATGATCAATATAAAAGCTCTTTTCCCAGAGCAACTCAATTATAATCTGTCATTCTGTAAAGTGGATAAGACATCTCCCACTCAGACATATACATATGCAACCAGTATATCAAGGAGATTCATGAAATGATTAGATTATTAGTAGAGATGTACGTCTATAACTGGGGATAATCTTCACAAAAAGTGTTGAGCAACGTACTCATTGGGAAGTGTGGGAAATAAGATCATGAACAGTTTCGAAGGAGAAATTCTTTATATATATCATCTTCGTTCTTATGTTAATAGGAAACAAGTCTTGAATCTGTGTGTTGACATGATTGAAATGTGTTGGATGAGCAATTATCTACAAATGTCATTTAAGTAGACTTTTGACGAATAATTATTGGTCACCCACACCATCATCGACGACCTTGACCTTTGACCTTCTGATCTGATATAGGACAGATGATTGGGTACTCCAAATCGTATAAGACCCTAAGGGATTTATAATTTACCAGATGAGTTCTAACATCTGGTCTGCCAATTTTCAAGGACCCCCACCACACTCTTTGAGCTCAAAACATCCGCTCCTGACCAGGTTATATTCAGAGGGTCTTGTGTAAGAGGTTTAGTGACCCAGTCCTTCTTGACTCTTGAGTCATCCAACGGACATGGAGACCCCCAAGTAGATACACGGACAGAGACACGTACGCTGATCGTCCACGTACGCTGATCGTCCTTCGTATTTTTAGGTAGTGGAAATGAAAATGGACCGACTGGAAACCGTAAAGCTATCATTCATTATTTTGTCTTTACATTTACTTTGCAAGATCTGTAAGTATTTTGAGATGTTGCTGAAGATAAGTATCTAAAAGTCCTGTAGGGTTATATGGGATAGATTTCTTTTCACGCATTCTATGATTCTGATGTTAGAAATTACAAACTGCATCAACCAGCTTGTTTAACGGGATGAGATGTGTAGGATACGGAAAGATGGAGGTAAGATGTCATCCTGAGCTGGAGTCTGACATCAGAACTGTGGTGGCATCAAGAGTACGTGGATGTTTAGTTCTCTCAAGGTAATGCATGAGGGTTGGAAGGAAGGACTGTGGCTACGTCCTACGGGGGGATGGGATCATACGAACTGACATCATTCTAACACTAGATAAAAAAGGAAGGAAGACCTAGTGTTGATTTTCTCTTTCTAGACTTGTGTTACGATTTTGCTTAGGAACATAAGCATCTGTTCATTCTAAATCTAACTGTATTCTCCTACTCTCTCTCTCTCTCTCTCTCTCTCTCTCTCTCTCTCTCTCTCTCTCTCTCTCTCTCTCTCTCTCTCTCTCTCTCTCTCTCTCTCTCCCATCTATACTGAGACAGAGCAAATTTTCATTCTATCTTACGTAAACAAGCACATCCACACCCATGCACACACACACACACGCACACACACACACACACACACACACACACACACACACACACACACACACACACACACACATATATATATATATATATATATATATATATATATATATATATATATATATATATATATATATATATATATATATATATATATATATATATATATATATATATATATATATATATATATATATATATATATCCACACCCATGCACACACACACACACACGCACACACACACACACACACACACACACACACACACACACACACACATATATATATATATATATATATATATATATATATATATACTTACACATATTTTTTCTTCCATAGTGCTTTAGTAGAAGAATCCTTAACCTAAAACTCTCGTTTCATTTTCAGGAGCGTCCATCTGTCGACGAGGTCTCCATATCCTCTACCAAAGTCCAACGGGGCTCCAACAGCATGATTTACATGGACGAAGAAACGCCAAATGAAGAAGGATCCGACAGCGAACCTCAGATACTGAAGTACGCCCCATTACCGAGCGAATACGTCGAAGGACAACAGACGGAGGAGGAGAACGTACAGAGCCTTGAAGTGGAGCCCAGAGAAGCAGATATGGATGGAGATATGCATCCTCAGGTTGGAGAAGGGGAGGTTCAGAAGATCGTTAATGATGAGGAAGAAAACATGTATGTAGTCGTGGACGATGAACAGGAAGAAAATGAGGTCAAAGAGTCAGAGGATACAAGAGAAGAAGAAAAGAGGAAGATAACGAGGATGACACGGAGGTCGAGGCTGATGTTGGATCAAGCTTGGAAGACAGAGCTGTGCCAGAGACCCAGGTGGATGATGGCCATTCAGATGTCAGAACAGATGACAAACCTGAGAGCGAAGACAGCTATCTAGAGCTCAGAGCAGATAATCCTCTGCAGATCATAGAGGATGGTGAACTAGAAATCAAAGATCAGCCTGAGGCAAGAGAAGAACCTATTCAATTGGAAATCAGAGAAGATCAGCCGGAGTTGGAAACTGTCGATCAGTCGGATGTCAAAGACGACAATCAGTTGGAAGCTGTGGTAGATCAAGCAGAAAGCAAAGAGGAGGACGATCCACAGCTCAGGTTGCAGAGTGAAATAGAAGTCAAAACAGATAACGAATTACAAGTAGATACAACCCCTGACTCAACCACTGAAGCGGACGAGGAGGAGGTGAAAGTCGACGCCGATGATACATCCAAAGAGGAAGCGTATCCTGAGTCCCAGGATGACACAAGCAGTGGACCACCAGAACTACCAGACTTCTCAGAGAAAGTCGCGGAGGCAAAGGACACCAAGCCAGAGACCTCAGCTGAGAGCGCACCAACGGCAGAAACGGGTGATGGTGTACCTGCAGACGACGCAGTCGACGATGACTTTATCGAAATGCGGCCAGAACATGAGGACATCCTTGACGCACGAAGGATGACCACGAAGGTAACATCATATCAGCCTGTAAAGAGCCCTACACTAGCGAACCCTCAAGGGGCTAAACATTTGTCTTTACAGCCACAGGCGACGGAGGAGGCTGACCCAGAGCATCGCATCGATATCCAAAAGTACTACCTCACCAAGAAGGTCTCCGACCCTCCTGCTCTCCCGCCTAAAGAGAAGCATTACACATGAGTGTTAACTTTTCTTTTTTTCTCTTGTGTGTACAGTCTATCCCAATCTCATCGTCTGTCTTAACGAGTGTTTGATGTATTTGCTCTACCTCAGCTGAATTTGTAAATGATTCTGTAAATCCGGTGTAAATAATGATACTGTGTGGTATGTGGATTGTCGGTGTGTGACAACTCGTCCCAGCAGAGATGGTTCAAAGTTAGTTGGGTTATTTTTTTTTTTCTTTTTATTTACATGATTCATTTATGCTCAAATGTCTTGTCTGATCAACTTCCTTGTTATCATCATGTTCTTACAGTAGTCTTCATCTATTTATTTTTTTCTCTCTCTATCCATCGCTGGAGAAGTGGAAAAGGAATACATAATGCATAAAAGTTAAAGCAAATGAATGAGGAATACTCATAGATCTTTAGATATCATGTCTGGCGATTGATGTAATATGAATGAAATTTTTTCTTGGCCATAGCATCCCATTTTCTAACAGAGGACACTAACATCTATGCCATTAACCAGTCATGGAGCTTCATGTCTGTTCTTTTGACATAAACTTAATCGATCTAATAGAGATTCTTACTGCTGTCAGTATGATATGGAAGACGAAGGAACAACCAATAACTCTTGAAAGAAATACTTACTCATAGTTCGTCGTACTGTACCAAGAAATTACTCATTCATCTATTCATTTTTATTTTCTTAACACTGTCCAAGCATCAATATCTGCCTTCCATCCGTGTATTTAGAAGTCAGAAGGATCGTATACAGGAAGGCGCTATACCTCAGTGCACTCCACAACTCATTACCTTGAACTGTCTGCCTTCATTCATTCCCTTCGCCACCCCGCCACACATGAAATAGCAAGCCAGTCCCCCCCTCAAGTGCGCGAGGTAGCGCTAGGAAGACAACAAAGGCCCCATTCGTTCACACTCAGTGATGTGGACTTGGAACCAACGCTGAATGATTATCATTCATTTGTTATAAACGTCCTCATTCATTTCACTGGGTCTCATGTCAACATTTTGGTTATTACCAACTCATTTAGGCCTGAAAGTAAACTTTATCTTCTCAGAAAAGATAGAAAAGAAAATTCTACTTTGATCGATCCTTTGGTGTTGTATGATAACTATGTGTCCGTGAATAGCCTTTGTCTCTGCGAGTGGCCATTGTGTCCACGAATGGTCTCTGCGTCCGTGAATGACCATTGTGTCCACGAATGGTCTCTGCGTCCGTGAATGACCATTGTGTCCACGAATGGTCTCTGCGTCTGTGAATGACCATTGTGTCCACGAATGGTCTCTGCGTCTGTGAATGACCATTGTGTCCACGAATGGTCTCTGCGTCTGTGAGTGGCCATTGTGTCCACGAATGGTCTCTGCGTCTGTGAATGACCATTGTGTCCACGAATGGTCTCTGCGTCTGTGAGTGGCCATTGTGTCCACGAATGGTCTCTGCGTCCGTGAATGACCATTGTGTCCACGAATGGTCTCTGCGTCTGTGAGTGGCCATTGTGTCCACGAATGGTCTCTGCGTCCGTGAATGACCATTGTGTCCACGAATGGTCTCTGCGTCTGTGAGTGGCCATTGTGTCCACGAATGGTCTCTGCGTCCGTGAATGACCATTGTGTCCACGAATGGTCTCTGCGTCTGTGAGTGGCCATTGTGTCCACGAATGGTCTCTGCGTCCGTGAATGACCATTGTGTCCACGAATGGTCTCTGCGTCTGTGAGTGGCCATTGTGTCCACGAATGGTCTCTGCGTCCGTGAATGACCATTGTGTCCATGAACATTCTTCGTGTCGCTGCGTTTCATTTTTCTGTCAAACAGTAGAAATAAATCTAACAAAACACTTCAGGCTTTTCTTATTTTCCTTTTCCTAATGTTAGTGAAGACGAAAATAAAGATCCTCCTAGCCAGATGTTAGATTTATTTCTGTCGTGTAACTTGTGTGTGTGTGTGTGTGTGTGTGTGTGTGTGTGTGTGTGTGTGTGTGTGTATGTGTCAAGATTTCTTCCTGTGTTGTATATATCATCCTTACACGTCACAGCTATAGACAAGAGGACATGAGAATACGATGTTCATAATTGATAATGCATTTCACCTTACCTGTTTATGATTTAAGGGTTTTTAACCTGTGATCCACCTGGTTAGAAGGTGGTTAGAAGACAAGATTAATTCAAAATAAACATCCCTTACATCATACTTTTTTCATGTTGAAAAAAAATACCGAATTATAGGTACCTTTATACGAATGATTTTTACCATAAAACTTAAATGATGAAATATATTAGCGGACTTTATACGAAACAATATCGATGTAATAAGAAAGTATTGTACTAAAATGTACGTAAATGAACGAAGGATAGACCACAGACCAGGTGGTCGACTTCAAGTGTTTCATATGTAAGGAAAAGTTAAGAGTCCCTGGTTTTAACTGTCAAATACAGGGTTACGAACCCCTGGTTTTTACAGTAAAGTACAAAGTTAAGAACCCCTGGTTTTCACTTCAAGTATGGGGTTGAGAATCTCTGGTTTTCTTTGTCAAGTTAAGAATCCCCCGGTTTTCAAAGTCAAGTTCAAGGTTAAGAACCCTTGTTTTTCATTGTCAAGTTCAAGGTTAATAGCCCTTGGTTTTCACTGTCATGTACATGGTTAAAACCTTTGGCTTTCATTGTTGAGTACATTGTGTTAAGAACCCCTGATCTTCCTGTCAGAGTACAGATTTAAGAACCTCTGGTTTCCACTATCAAGTTCAGGTTGATCCTCCTTTAAGTAGTCGAAGTTCTCATTGCAAAAGTTTTTCAGCCGATACGGCTTTGATTAGGGCATATTTTTTCGCTTGTTGTATATGATTATAAACATATGCATGGAGAGAATGAGAAAGGAACGGTTAAAAAAGATGATATATGTGTCAAAAGTGGGGGAAACAGGGAGAAATGGGAGACCAAATTACAGATGGGCAGTTGGAGTGAAAAAGATTTTGTGTGATCGGTGCCTGAACATGTAGGAGGATGAAAAGCGTGCAAGGGATAGAATGAATTGGAAATATGTTGTATACAGGGGTCGACGTGCTGTCACTGGACTGAACCAGGGTATGTGAAGCAGCTCGGGGAAACCATGGAAAGGTCTGTGAAGCTTGGTTGTGGATAGGGAGCTTTGTTTTCGAAGCGTTGCACATGACAACCATAGAATGGATGTATTTTCTCGACTGTAACTAATAGGTTATTCAGCCTTAGCAAAGTAACGTCAAGTAAAACCAAACAACTGCCTCGTTTGCACACACCTATTCTCAAGTTTTCATTCATGAGGTGCTCAAGCCCAAACCTAACATACTTTATGGTTTACCTCGACTGTTTCATATGCCCTGGTACGGCCCATAGCCAGCACGTCCCCCTCCATACACCATACTGATCAAATATACTTCACCCCGTGAAAACCACTCTGCCTCTTGAATGTTCAAGCCTCCTGTATGGCAGTCTTTCTTCGCTCATCCTCTCCATACGTCCTAACATCTTTAGCACATCCTGGTCAGGTCTCTCAGTCAGATTGCACTTACTACCACTGTTTTACACAGTTATTCCTTACAAAATGATCCTGTCGTACACTGTATATTGTCCTCAGGCATTTGTTTACCACCGAGGCCACATACTTTGTGAGGGCTCATTACTAATTGCTTTAGAAAGATCTAGTTGACAACACTCACTCTCACGAAACATCAACTTAAGAGCAATCAGGTTCACATAAAATTAATGATAAGAAAACGAAGGCTTACGTATTACATCATCTTGGTACTGAAGTTCACACAGGTTTTCTTTGGGCTTTTAACAGTAAATATAACCATTTGTTTATGAATTAGTAATAAGGTCAAAAGTATATGCAAATTCGTCTGTTTTGGGAAAAAGTCTGTGATGATTAACCATAACCGGCAAATCTATTACATACTCATCTTGATTATTAGATATATATAGATGTATATATATTCAAAGAATACATATATACGTCTGTGTACAGTAAGTGTGTGTGTGTGTGTGTGTGTGTGTGTGTGTGTGTGTGTGTGTGTGTGTGTGTGTGTGTGTGAGACAAGTCACTAACAATGTGTGTTACCGAGCTGGTATGTGTGTGTGTCCTAACACTGTTCCCCTTCTCTTGTTGCAGCTTAACTAATAACACAACACAATGGTGACCTGTCTGGTGACCCCCTTGTGACCTTGCCTCACCTCTCTTGGCAGACGTTGCAAGAGATCGATGGTCACAAACCCCATCATTGCGACAACTTGAGTATGGACGAAGGAGGAGGAAGACTGGCAAGCACGAACACAGGTATAAATGATGAGGACAGTCACATAAGGCAAGAGGACTATAGAGAAATGAGAACTGACAGGGATGATGACAGAGGCGTGACAGAGGAGACGCAGATGGAAGGTAACGAGGCTGACACACAATGCCAACCGAAAGACACGACCCTGGATGAGACTGTGGTGGGAGTACCGGTGGCAGAGGACGGTGCTGAAGGAGGAGGAACATCGACTATCATCACGCCAATAATTATCATCAGCGCTCCAGATGGGCATCTCGTCTTTAACTCACAGCCACAAAATGCCATGAAAGATGAGGAACAGGGAGAGGGAATCCATACACAGGTTCCCTACTCTTCCTCATGTACTACAGAGACTTCCATTGATGAACAGGTTTTCACTGACACATCCTCTGAGGGAAGCGTGGACAGTCAAGACAGCATACTGAATATCATGACAAAGAAGATCTAGTGGGTGAAAGTACAAAGCATTTCCAAAATTCTAGCGATGGGACAACAGATCAAACTGAAGGAAGGAACCAAGAAAGTAATACTGAGAGTGACAAAACAGAGTACAAAGGTGAAGCAGGGGCCGAGGAACAAGAAAACTATTCCGAAGAGTTGTCCATGATTTTATCTCAGCAACACACATTAACTGAGGGCATGTCGGAGGAAGGTTGGGAGTTTCTGAACCAGCTCTCAATGCAGAACAAACAGGGAAATGGTGAAGAAACGAAGAACAAGCGTGCTGGGTCCCCAGTCAGCGATATAGACGAAAGTGGAGAGAACGATATCACAACATATCTGAATTATATCCAAGATGATGACATCTGCCTAGTGGGTCCGGTGGTAACGGCAGAGAGCGACGATCCGATCACACTCGAAGACCCCACACCTCTCGAGACGATTAGCGAGCAGGACGAAAGTGACGACGAAGGCGATGGCGTCGACGGGGGAATGTCTGCCCTGCGTTTAAAATCAAAACTCTCAGCGGGGATGTATAATCTCAACACCATCGCTGAGGACGGTGGGGAAGACTTCCCTCAGTGGGACGAAGAATACGCAGCTGAACCAGGTCTTCCGAGCATAAAAGAGATTCCCTCAGATCCAGCGGAGAGTGATCGGTCCTCGGAGACGAACAGGAGGTTAGCACGGGTGAAAAGGAGGAAGAAGCCAAGAAAGAGAAAGTTCGGATGCGTTCTAAAAGAGGACGCGTCCTGAAGGAGAAGAAAGCGAACCCCATATTTCTGTCAGAGAACCTACGAACCTTCAGCAATCCTATCAGCTACCTTGGGGGACCGAGCATAGAGTACGTGGATGAAGAAGATGGCCAAAGGAGGACAGATAGCATAGGATCAACAACCTCTCTAGACTAGATACAACAGTGGCCAGCCTGGTGGGGTAATTCATCAGAGGTGATTGTAGTTGCTTGAATGAAGAGTGTGGTATTCTGTGTGAGAGATTGATCCTAGATCAGTGCTAGGAAAAGGATTCAATAAAGTAATGATTTGTTGGAATCGAAAATGTAAATCACTGCTGCTAGCGTCCTACATTAAAATGTATAAATTCATCATGTTCAACGTAAGGAAACAGTAGTTTAAAGAAAAACGTTACACGCTCGAAGTAAAATACAGGGCCAAAGGGTTAAACTATTCCAATTTAATTTTCTTATTCTTAAAACATTTTTTTAATCTAAGGAAAAGAAAATACCGGATCTTTTCTTTTTTTAAGATAAAGGCTCTTTTCCTTAATAAACGTAACTAAATAGGATCTTTCGCTTGATTATGATAAATGTGTGGTGTCTGGATAGCATGAGATGTGATTAAAGTCTTAAGAAATATCAAACATTTTCCGTCTGCTGATTGGTGCATGTAAAAGTTGTACTTAAGGTGATACACTGTAAATAAGATTAAGCAAGATATGAAAATGAGTGAATAATGAATGCCAGTATGAATTTAAGAAATTCTCTGTAGGGAGAAATGAAGCTGTAAAGGACCCTGGGTTCTCTCAATTGATGTGTGCTGACTGGACACTGGGTTGATGTATTTATGTACCTTAAATAAATGTTGATAACAAAAAGCAAAAATAAAAAAATCTATGGATTTTTCCCCTTACTTGGTGTAATGTATATATATATATATATATATATATATATATATATATATATATATATATATATATATATATATATATATATATATATATTATATACTAAGTGTGTGTGTGGATAGTGAGCATAATTTCCATGAACACTATAGAATCTGGGCAAGGCATTAGTCCAGTAAAACATGGCTGCTATGCAATACTTTTATGTACAATATTCTCACCTCGCAGACCTCACCCAGGCCACACAAAGAACTGCTAATTCGATCTTACTGAACTTAACCATGGCAGATAAAAGGCGGGTCGTACGTGGTAAGGTCAGGGATGATTAATGCCAATTAACCTTTATTTACTGTTAGATGTACAACGGAAAATTGAAAAGCCATAGATAAAGGGTTTCCAGTTGATAATTAGGTTTAATTGTCAATTATGGCTTTCACTGGCAGCATCCACTTTTCCTCTAAAAAACCACTTACATAAGCTGCAGGGGGTTAGAAGGGCCACAATTTCACTATTTTCTCTACCTGAAAATCTTATAACTTTTGACATATTTGAGGGAAAGCTCCGGCGTCGACTATTGTCACCATCTGCTCTCGTGATGATGAGTATAATGCTAGTGGCCGACCCGCGCACTGTGGCAGGGTCCTGACGGTTGTTTAACGAGCATGTGGACTTACAGACTCAGGTTGCCATCTGCCTCAGGTCCCCCAGCATCTGTCTTAGGTTTCGCCTGCCACAGGAAGGTGTTCATTCATTCTGATGGTACCATCTGCTGGAAATGATCCATGCAAAATGCAGATATCCACGGAATTCAAAGGGATTCGAATAGCAACAGACTACTGGATCATTTCGTGGTTATGTGTTGTGATGGAATATGTTAAAAACTCACAGATTGGTGTGGTAAAAGTGAGAAGACATAGAGTTAGTTCAGTGCGACTTAGAGGGCGCAAATCATGCAAGTCGTGGACTTGAAACAAATGTCTAACAAGTCAATCGTTGATCGTGCCTATAGTCTTGCTTTCATCCATTCTAATTAGCAAATCATTTCATTTATCATTTCTTAGAGGTTATGGGATGTATATATATACATATATATATATATATATATATATATATGAAATATACTAAACACATGAAATATATGACCGAGTAATCTATGAAAGGGGAGGATTCGAACGAGTTCTGTCGAGTAGCAGGCCGGTACGCTAACTAGTGGACCACGACACAAAACAAGCAAAGGGTGATCAATGGTCTATTATGTTATTATCATTATTATTATTATTATTATTATTATCATTACTATTATCATTATTCTTATCATTATCATTATTGCTACTACCATTATTCGTATCATAATCATGTTATCATTATACAGACACAAAACCTCATATATGAGGTTCTCTCGCTTCCAGTCTGACTCCACGCAGGAGGGAGGATAAGAAATTATTGCTCAGAGGTAAGAAGGAATGTAACTAAGATTATAGGTTTGTCGAAGGTGACTTCTCGCCCGAAACAGTTGCAGAATAGCTTGATGATATATATATATATATATATATATATATATATATATATATATATATATATATATATATATATATATATACCCCACTGCTGCTAACATCTATCCTTCACTGATCACTGACTGTCTAACCTCTTTCGTGAGCGAATGGCCCCATGTCTGTACGCTTCTGCCATCTAGCGGCGCTTGTATGCAGCGAGTGGCGTGGACACCCCCACCGTCAGCTGCTGCCACCTAGGATCCGCTATGGGAAGCTGAAATATGGGTCACTCTCACTTAACGGTTCCCGGAGAAAGTTGGGATAAAAGGAAACTGCCTGTGACTAGCTGGCCGGCCCGAGAGAGCTGACACATTAGAGGGGAAGCTAGCTGGAGCGGTAGGTCGCCAGGAGGAAGTGGTGAGTCGATGGTTCTTCCATTACTAGAGAGAGAGAGATAGAGAGAGAGAGAGAGGTGGAGCAAGATAAGGCCTCAAACGACACCAAAACTACATTGACCGACCCATTTGCCCATAGAGGTTAAAAAACAGAGGAAGACGAGCCTCAGACGTCTGGTGTTGGTCGGAGATTAGATATAGATAAGAGTTCTGAGGCCGTGACCCTACTAAGGACAAGAGCGGTTTGCGTCCCTGACCGTGACGCTTTCACGGGCCTCACAGGGTCGAGTGCGGCATAGGTACGAATCCTGGTAACGGCAGGCGGCCCACAGTTAACCTAGCTCTTCATCCACACCACATTCATCCACATTAATGATAATAATATAATAACAATAGTAATAGAAATTTGAAGATTATAGAAGTCAGTTATTAGTAATAATAGCAATAATAACAATAATGATAGCATTAATAATAAAAGTAGTAATGGTGCTCTTAATAATATAATAAGTAAATGATAATGATAATAATAATAATAATAATAATAATAATAATAATAATAATAATAACAACAACAACAACAACAATAATAATAATAACAATAATAATAATGATAATAATAATAATAACAATGATAATAATGATAATAATAATAACAGTAATAATAATGATTATAATATCATAATTATAGTAATAATGATTACAGCAGCAATAATAATAATGATAATGATGATAATAGTAATAATAACAATAATGAAAGTAATGAGATAGAAGACGCAGAGCAGTCAGTTGATAATACAAGGGAGAAACGTTGCGAAGAAGTCATTGCTATCTCCCTTGACGATGTGATCATTACACGAAAGTGCACTTGGGAATTTATCGTTTTTCATTTTTCTCATGGTTATCAGCATATGCTAGATGACACGCACAACTGTGATCTCTAGCAATATATATATATATATATATATATATATATATATATATATATATATATATATATATATATATATATATATAATGGCTGCGCCGAGAGCAGAAGGCCGACCTCGGAGGTAGGACCAGCTGGAGCAGCTTGAAGAGGAGCCAAAGACCGCTGGACGACGTGTGTCTGCCTCGAACACACACCTCAGCCGACCTCCTGCCCGAAAGAAACTCCCTTCTCCCCGCTGCCAGACATTCGCTCATTTATTCGCCAACGAAGGGTGGATAATATATATATATATATATATATATATATATATATATATATATATATATATATATATATATATATATATATATATATATGTGTGTGTGTGTGTGTGTGTGTGTGTGTGTGTGTTTGAACGTCTAGGGAATATAGAACAGTTGAAATAAGGGTTGTCTGTAGCTAACTCATTTTGGAAAAGCGGCATGTATCTGCTGTGCATAGAAAGCCCGTTTTAAGTACAGGCAGGACCATCTGGTAAGGTGAAGATGTCAGACCTCACTCCTAATCACCAACAGGTGACAGAGTAATGATAATTCCAGTACGCTGTTTATATTACCAGTTTCTAAACGGTAATTATCATGTTCCGTACGACAGCTGTTGTATCCGGACGACCATGTAATCTAGGTTTCCTTGCCAATATTATTCGTTTTCCAGTCGAAGAGAAATCTTATCCATTAATTATACGATTTCTTTTTCATTCTGTTCACTCAGCTTTTTCCTCCAGTGTGTGTGTGTGTGTGTGTGTGTGTGTGTGTGTGTGATTGCCTATGTGTAATTAACTATTTATTTTGTGTGGGGAAGGCGTTCTACTTACCTGGGGCCTCCATCTCTTCAATTTTCTTTATTGTCCTACAATTTCTTTTTCAACTTCTGTATTTTGTCCACATTTACAGTTTCATCATTCAGTATTTTTCGTTCATCCAATACTGACTTAGTTTCATGTAATTCTCTCGGGTAATTCGATACTTGCATCTTTTGGATAACTGTTCACTGTAGACTTCATCAAACTGGTTTTATAACCTAAAGACCGTGATCAGATTACGCTTTACTCTTCTCTCTTCCATAGTTGTGAAATCTGAGGTTTTTAATCTATCCCCGTAGCTCGGCTTTCTTGATTCTGGTACCTTGTTTTTTTTCTGACAAGGTTTTGGTCTTTTCTCAATCTTTTCGAACTTCATTACTTTTGCAACAGTTTGTGCTGAGTTGCGTTCTCTCTTTCTTTACTATTTCCTCATCTAGGCCTCAGTGGAACTAGCTGCGAGGTTGTTCGTCCTCTTTTATGTATGTAGATGTGACTCAAGTTGTTCATTCTTCGTTGTATACACAGATGTGACTCACACACCCATTTTTGGAAATCACTGACATGAAATGATGAGTTCGTCCCAACCGTTATCCCTAAGGGACCCCTTGCTTGTTACTTTCACTCAGTGTGAAAAGGAACTTCTGGTGAGAAACGTTTTCTCTCTATTCTCTCTCTCTCTCTCTCTCTCTCTCTCTCTCTCTCTCTATTGGGTATCGTCCATTCCACCCAAGACGTCTAACTCCAACATGTATCTCTAACTGTTCTACCATTTTTCCCCCTTTTGAGGGACAATATCAGCGGTGTTCTGCTGAGACTTCCAGATTGCAGTCTATCCATTCATCTCTCTTATGATAAGTTGATTACCACATTATTTTTTCTCTTAGGGCATACTGTACCTAGTCTCCTTTCTCTTAATGCAAGTACGAGTATTACTAATTTGTTACTAATAGCCATAAATGTGTGTGTGTGTGTGTGTGTGTGTGCAAAGTCTTGTTCCTATCCTTCCTGTTTCATTTCGCTCCTTCAATCGAAGCCGTCCCAGTGTCTCGTTCCTTAGTTCCTTAGCTATTCCTGGATCTCCATTCCGTATTTTTGTGATTCTTGTCTCTCATTCTGACTTGTAACATATTCATTTTACATCAGTGTAAGGAAATCATTCTACAAATCTTGTATTCTCTTTTCCTTTCTATTCGTAAAGTTATTGTTCCTCTTCGTGTATCGAGGGGTTGATTTTTTTTCCCCTATGTCTGCAAACTTTCTTTCTCCGATAACTCATAACTTTCCCTCGTCTGACTCTCTTTTCATCACAGACTCCGTTGCCTTAGCATCCTGCACTATCCCTCTGTAACGATGTTGTCTCCATCTTGTGTCCAGATCTTGTACCCCTTTCGTAATTTGCTGTCATTCACTTTGACATCAATACTGTAACGCCTCATTCTCAAGGGCAGTCATCAAACCCACATTAGGATTCACTGTTTTAGCTTGTTCGTCTTTCACACTTGCCTCAAAGATGCTTCGCATTATCTGGCAGTTTCTCCTCTGTCTTGACTATCATCATCTACGTATAACGTACTCCCTGTTCTCTACTCGCTTCCATTTCTTCAGAGACCCCTCCACCTCTCCCCTCTCTCCCAGACCATACACCTCCAGCTGCTCAATCTATGATTGAAATCGTTTTCTAAGAATCATCAGCTATTCGTAAACTAGGTCTGAATAATGTTCTACAATTTTTTGGAATAATCCTTTCTCCTGGTGTGACTAGCTGCTGTAATATATCTAGAGAGCGTTCTTATGTTACCCAACCATTCAAGGCAACGTTTTATCAAGTTTAAAGAAAAAAATTGCTGCCAATACACTTTCCTGCTTTCTCTAACATCGTCTCCACTATCATTTCAATGATCAATACCTGACCCAACAACAAGAACATCCGGGCCCTTCCACAAGATCAGGTCTGCTCATCGTATAAGCAACTACAAGTTGCTCCTGTATACTGTCTCTAGCAGCTCGTCATATCTTCTAAACTTTGCGTAGCTCTTCCATTCATTTTGAATTCCTCTGATGTAACACAAACGTAAAATGACTGCAGTGTCTTCGTTCAAGCAGTACTTTGGCACACTGCCCTTCATTCTATCCACTCCAGTGATCCACAGTGGTAGTGTGTTGTTGCCAGTGGTATGAAGCTGTTTGAATTCCTCTGTATATCTTCCTTCGGTGTCTATCTGCTCACATGATTCATCTGAGGTATCATCGAGGTATTTCAAATCTCTTGATAAGACGGAAAAAGAATCATACATAGTGTCATACTTGCTCAACAGGTGAGTGCAGAGAGTAGCAAAGGAAGGATGATTTAGGAAGAGGATGCTTCGGGGTGGGGTGGTATCTGTGGGCGATACGCGGAGTAAAAGGAAGACAGCGAGCCAGTAAAAGTGTTACGCTTTGGGAGGTAATTTCACGGGAGTCTGGCCGCTTTCTCCCGGATGACTTTCTGATCCGGACTCTTAAGCCACTCAGTGCTCTTATTATCACCACATATCTCTCTCTCTCTCTCTCTCTCTCTCTCTCTCTCTCTCTCTCTCTCTCTCTCTCTCTCTCTCTCTCTCAAAATATACATCTATTTCTATATGCATGTGTATCTAAATACAGTAACTATGCATATGCATTTCTATCTATCTAGATCGATTTCTCCTTATTTTTCTCTAATCCATTTCTTAACCGGAAATGATAGCCACACAAACACCCAGATAAAGTCATGAACACGACAAGTAACTCATCGAATCATAAAACACTACGCAATATCCTTTCCTGGAGATGATAATCGAACTTCCTCTCAGTCTAAAGAAATAACTTTTACTCTTACCGTGCCTTCTGGGTTGATCTTTTCAAAATCATATTCATAAAAAGGATTCACATCGTGTCTTAGGTTCCAAGACTAAGAGTTGGTAGCTCAGTGTGTGTTGTACTGCTGGGACCTGTAACCTAGAGGGGATCTGGTTCCCTGTGGACACGGCACGCTCTCGCTCCAGATCCCCACTGGATTCATGGGACTTTGTTCCCTGTGTCCATGGTGCACAAGGTGTGAGATTGTTTAAAAGATTGTCTGAAGCCCCTGTTGCTTGGGGGTTGTCTATGACGGGCGTCCTCTCTGGCCAAGACTCAGTGGGCAAATAGTGCCTCATAATGTGAGGATAACCAGAGTGCAATTGTCACCTACGCCTCATTAAGGAATCTCGAGTCTTAAAGAAGGTCTGTTACCCACAGTTCCCTTACACCTCTCTCTCTCTCTCTCTCTCTCTCTCTCTCTGGCACACGTTAGAAACATTCCTCCGCAAGAAAGGTCTCACGGTTTCAATTTGTTTTTAAGGCCAGGAGAATATCGTAAACACTCCAGCAACTCCTCAGGCCCCCACGTCCTCTACCTGGAGTATTTTAGATCATACGTCATGAGAAACCACGCTGCACGTGTTATCATCTGACCGAGATAACAAATGTTCACGCAACTTCCACGTAGAATTCAGTGACGTTCTTTTTTTGCCCTTTGACGTAATAGTATTTTCTGGGCATACTTAATGGTAGGCATCTGTTTTTCCACCAGATATACTTGACGTTTGAATGAAGCATCAGGAACAAATGATCAATTGTATAAAAATCCAGTCTTTAGATGTTACGTATATGTAATGTACCAAAACCAGAGCCCACTATCCAGAGCCTCACTCCACAGACTGCACTACAGGATTCACTTCGAGCGACCCCTATACCTTGGCTCAGCCTACAGCACTTAACCCTTCCCTTAATTGATATATCATATTGAATGCATTAATTCTATCCAATGCACGCTTCTCGCCCTTCTAAATGTTCAGGCCCCGATACCTCAAAGTCTCTTTCACTCCATCCTCCTATCTCCTTCTGTCACCCCTCCTTCTCGCCCCCTAAACATCTGACACATAGATCCTCTTTACCCACCTATCTTCACTCATCCTCTCCATATGTCCGAACCACTTTACCATACTCTGACCGGTTCTGATAACTACCAAACCTCAAATTGACACTGTCATTTCCCACATGATCACCTCGTCTCACACCATGTAACGTCCTTCCAGAATGTCCATCCTCCTGCATTTCTTTGCTTTTAAGGCCCAAGACTCACCGTATCCATGCAATGCTGCAGAGACTACCACCATACCTCTAAACATACTCGTCCTCGTCTTTACAGACAGATCTCCTATGAAAGTGACTCATGAGTATGCTGGTTTGCAGATTATGAAATATCATGATAATGCAGTCGTAGGTGATAATAAAGATTTCACAATATATGTACATAAGTCAGTTACGCAGTATTTGTCTGATCATCTGATACTGAAGGACACCCAGTGGCAGCTTCAGATACGAGTCGTTGGAAATATTCTGTGGAATCATTAACCATAGTTATGATTAATCTACTTCCAGCAAATCAATCGACCTTTAAGCTTGTTAAAGTAATTGAATCGCTTCGGACGTCTGGCGCAAACTGTACCAAAGATCTATAGAGAATATAGGGAATCATGGAACATTCTTTCAAGCAAATCGAATACAGAAACACTGAAAATTAGGTTCATACTGAGAAAG
This sequence comes from Panulirus ornatus, assembly GCF_036320965.1. NCBI lineage: Eukaryota > Metazoa > Arthropoda > Malacostraca > Decapoda > Palinuridae > Panulirus > Panulirus ornatus. The sequence goes on along the minus strand of NC_092271.1, from coordinate 17,523,184 downwards.
CCTTTGAAGAGGTGCTTTAATATGCCCAAGTCCGCCATGGGCTCTTGTTACTGACGACCTGTACTTGTGTGTGCCATTATTGACACAAGTTGGGTCTCTGGGTGTATGGGTGTTTCGAAGTGGAGATGTGTGTGTGTGTGTGTGTGTGTGTGTGTGTGTGTGTGTGTGTGTGTTGTTTTCCTGCAGATGGACCTGCTTTAAACACAAGGACAATTTTACGGTGCCATTGGCTGCCATTCATTATAGACGAGGTCCCTGGGATTATTTGGAAAAAAAGAAAAAGAATTACATCCAAATTATCAAATCATTTATAATTCTCCCATTAGAAAACATAAAACTGTCCATTAAACTATGAAAGATAAAGAGCAACGAAGCAAGGCGTTTACGTCTCATCTGGTGTGTAGTTTCAGCTGAAACTATGATGCTGATTGGATGAAACTTAATTCTCTCAAAGTCGTACGAGATCTAGGATAATGAAACGCGCGTGTTAAAAAAAATAAAACTCGAAACGTCAACGAAAATCAACCCCGTGAGAGCTTGAGAGATGAGGAAATCTAACCAAATGACTTTGGCCTTACTGACCTCGACACGTAAAGTCTTCTTTCGTCTAACCTTTACCCTTGCCTTGACCTCCATATCCGCGACCTCTCCCCCATTCCGTTTTCTGTTGAATAGACAAGTGCTAGACTGAAGGGATGACCTTTATCATGGCGCCAGCTAGCTCAGGAAAAAAAGAAAAAAAGAAAAGATATTTGCGTCATCCTTCTTTCTTTTCTTTCGTACTATTCGCCATTTCCCGCGATAGCGAGGTAGCATTACGAACAGAGGACTGGGCCTTTGAGGGAATATCCTCACCTGGCCCCCTTCTCTGTTCCTTCTTTTGAAAAAAAAAAAAAAAAAAAAAAAAAAAAACGAGAGGGGAGGATTTCCAGCCCCCCGCTCCCTCCCCTTTTAGTCGCCTTCTACGACACGCAGGGAATACGTGGGAAGTATTCTTTCTCCCCTATCCCCAGGGATATCATAGGGATATCATCCTATCATAGCAAGTACGACGAACGTAGAGTACTCGCTATTCACACGTTGAATATATGAATGGTCAGTACTGGATGACTCGATAACATACACACACACACACACACACACACACACACACACA
>NC_092271.1:17439528-17519528 GCF_036320965.1 Panulirus ornatus | reverse complement strand
AGAGAACTTTGAGAAAATCTTAAAATCTTTTTAAGTCTTGACTGCACTCAAGGTTGCGCAGTCTGACTATAGCAAAGATTATATATTATTTGACTGTACCATAGTTTATATCGTCAAACTACACTAAAGATCATGTAGTCTTACTATACTCAAGATTATGTAGTTTTAATGTACTACAGTTTATTGTAATCTGACTGTACCAAAGTTGATGTATACTAACGCTACTAAAGACTCTGTAGTCTCACTACAGTAAAGGGACGTTTTCAGCAGAAGCATCATCTGCTGGATACGCTAAAAACGAGACATCCAAGATTGACCCTGAAACTAAAAGGAGACAAGACGACCTTGTGTTCAAGCTTGACACAGAATACAAAAAAAAAAGAAAAGAAGAGATAATGATGGGGGTGAGAGGCGATAGATCCCGTGTCCACCAGCCTCTCAAATTGCTGCTCAGATATCAGGTGGGATGGGCAGTTCCCCTACACTCATATGGTGCTCAGGTTCGTCCATCAATACACTTTAGGGAATATTCCCTCCCTCACACTGCTCCTACAGTGACAAGTATAGGATGAAAGCACTTTACGTTACTCCTGTGACATAAGAGGAAATTTTCCTTTCTCTGAAATGTTGACAAGTGAACAGAAAGAACAGCTTCTCCTTTACCAGCTTAAGAAAAAACATGATTACCATAACTGAAGGTTTTATTGGTAAGTGTAAATAAATGTTTATGATATCTTTAGGACACTTATTTGAGCAGATCTTTCAGCAGTTATCTAAGTTTTACTTGAATACATAGGTGCCTATGACTCTTCTTTCGATATATGTATATATATATATATACATATATATATATATATATATATATATATATATATATATATATATATATATATATATATATATATATATATATATATAATTTTTGATTTTTGTGTTGAGATCCAATCTTTTAAGCAGCATTAGACTTTACGCTAATCATCATTGCGAGAAGCGAGATGACTAGCGAATGATAAAAAGAAATAATAATCAACAAGACTCGAGATTTACGACTGGTGAACTCTTGGTGAGTGGAAGGTCTGAGAGAATCTACGGGACTTCACTTCCTTAATCTGAGACACGGTAATGGTGTGCAGTTACTCGTTTCCAATGACTTATTTGTGAATATCTGTTTTGCACAGTTTGGGGAGAAAGTTTTACACCTGTGGGATCCTCGGCTCTTAAGCTTTTTCTTTTTTCCTTTTCTTTTTAGCCTACAATGATATCTAACCATTAGCAGGCCTAGCACGTAGCCCCTTACCGCAGGAACATTAAGAGTTTAAGAATCGTGTGAGCCACAAGACGTCGAGTTTTATGTGTGAACTAGAGAGAGTGTGTGTGTGTGTGTCTAGACTGAATGCGAGTAAACCAAGTACATGCGAGTCGGAAGTAAAAAGAGGTCAACATTGGCAAGGGAGGAGGAGAGCTTGACAGATTTTGTGCTGCTGTATTCACTGCGCCGACGTCACCACCTACCCTCCTCCTCCTCCGCCTGATACTAAGGCGTGAGCGCCTCCCTGATCGATGGTTGCTGCCCTCACTAAGGAATTGTATTTTCCTCAGTTACATTGGCACTTGATCGGCGGTGCGGGCTGTACTGCCCCTTGTACCAATCAATAATCACAGTTTCATGCTTTAAAGACATTGCCCCCTGTGAGAATCGAACTCACGACCCCTGGTTTACAAGACCAGTGCTCTGCCCCTGAGCTAAGGAGGCGATGTTAGTGAGGGATTGTCTGTGTGTACTGAACGGGGAGGGAGTTTTACACTCGTGAGGCCTCCATCTCTTAAACCTCCTCTGACATACTACTAGTTAGGCATTTGTATGCTGTACGCAGTTACTAAGAATGTGTGTATAATTACCTGTTTGTACTGTACGGGGAGGGGGTTTTACGCTCTTGTGTGTGTGTGTGTGTGTGTGTGTGTGTGTGTGTGTGTATTCCCTTGCTCCTCTTCTAAATGTGTGTCTGTGATTACCTTCTTGCAAGTATAATCTAACGCGAATCTATATCATACAATGTCTAATTGGCTGGTCGGTCGGTTGGTTGTTTGGAGCTTATAACCCATCTATCACCTGCTATGGTTATTAAGGTAGTCAGTAATCTTAAACTCCTTCTCCAGGAGTTCAGGATAATTCTAAGACGACGTATATTCTCACTATGCATGTGTCCCTTCTCTAATTGGAAGTTCCTGTGTCCTTTTCATTATCAACACTTTGAAATATGATTGTTAACCGTTGTAGAAGATGCTTTACTCTACCAATCATTTATGGAATAATGATGATAATGATAACAATAATGATAGTAATAATAATGATAATGATAATGATAACAATGATGATAATAATGATAATGATAGCAATGATAAAAATGATGATAATAATGATAATGATAGCAATAATACTACTACTAATGTTGCAATGAATAATACGATAATAATAATAATAATAATAATAATAAATAATAACAATAATAATTATAATAAATTAGAATCGACCATGTTAGTGATAATTACATGATAAAGATGATCATAATGAAAATAAGAATTACAGAAGTAGAATTGGTAATAATGAATAGAGTGGCTGTTGTTTCAAGAAAATGCACCTGTGAACTTTGAATTGTGTGCAATACTATTCCTTAACTTGGGCAGCTGAACCACCTGAACATATTGAGAAGCAAAACCTGGTCTGTAGATTCTGTCCCCAACGCCACACACTGACACATCCTGAGCTCATGTGTAACCGGTATTCGGACGTCTTACTGGAAGCGAACTAAACTAAGCAGGATGGAATCTGTACCCACAAAGGCTAACCATTTGATTGCAAAAGTTGTATGTGTGTCCTAGACAGCCACAATAACTGGCACGGGAGAAAAGTTGAAGAAACAAGTTTAGTGGGTCGAGTGTGGCGAGTCCATGAGCTTGAACTTGACCGTCCAGTGCCTGCTGCCATCTGCCGGCCGCTGACACAACCACAAGCCAAGCTCCAGTGATCACCAACTAATGTTGTTTTCCCAGCTACGGCTATTCACCTAGTTACATCAGATATATATATATATATCAAGACACGAATGACCGTATAAGATAGAACTATCGCATTATATTGCAGAGAAAAAAGAGAACCAATATCACACTATTTCTTACTATCAAGTGAATTTCATACATTTTAACCAATCGTGATTATTTGCCTTTTAACTTTTACCTCACAGTATTTTCATTTTCTAGTATCTTGAATATCTTTTTTTCATTATGCTTTTCATTTTGGGACATTTACGTTACCTGCTTTTCCATGTAGTTGTGACATTTTGACATTTATTTAGTTACCCAAATTATCAGAACGCGTTTCAATGGGTCTGGAGAACCACAGTCTTCGTCATCATCATTATCATTATGAGAAGCAGCAGCAGCGAGCTAGGAGTCCCACCCTGCAAAGGCAAGGAAGGAAGGAAGGAAGGAAGAGGAGGAAGACGAGGAGGAGGAGGAGTAGGTAGTGGTATCTGGGTCACATACTTATTCTGAAAAGATTTGGAGGTAGCGGCTGAGGCCATGGGAGGAAGAAGAGGTTCCTCTTCATAATGGGTTTACAAAGGTCGCTGGGGTTGTTATCTTCCTCATGATCCTTCCCTGATCATTATCACAATCTTTGGCCTTCGTCCTTGAATGTAAGTAAGGCAAAGTTGAGATTCAGTGTATGATAGTGTTATGCAATATACACACACACATATATATATATATATATATATATATATATATATATATATATATATATATATATATATATATATATATATATATATGTGTGTGTGTGTGTGTGTGTGTGTGTGTGTTCGAGTAGCCACAAGAAACTGAAAAACAGTGGCCCTTGCACTTTCGTGATAATTCATATCCTCACGGATATCCCTGAAAATGTGAATTATCGCGAAAGTGCTTGGGTCGTCGTGTTTCATTTTCCTTGTAGTTACCAGCACACACAGACACACACCCACACACACACACACACACCCACACACACACACACACACACAAGTAGGACTCCTTCCCAGTGCTATACAAATAAGGTTATCACACACATTCCTTCACTTATCCTAGGGCGTGCTCAACTAGCGAACAAAGCGTTCGAAGCTCTCACTGTCCTCTCCCAGAATATGACACATATCCTCACCAAACCTCCACCTTTCACGCACCATCACCACGAAGCAGAATCATGCCAAATCAATTTCACAAGGCCATCTTATTGCAAATGTATTCTGGCAAATGGTTCTTCTATTCCAATATGGATGTATTTAAATATAAGGCGATAGAGACACCATTCTTTATCCACTCCAGGGTTCAGAAAAAATGTGAATCTGCGTCATGGAAAGAGAGACTTAGACGCTTAAATAAGCTAATTGGTGGTTAGGTATAGGCCACAGATCTCTAAAATAAAGAAATATCTAAGGTCACCTAACTGCTATTGTAACTGACTGATTACTTACCAGGTTATCTGACTTGCTCATTGGTTAGTTTACTGAATAACATTTTCTTTAACAGACTAACTGGTCGTGTAGCTAACTGCTTACGTTGACTGTTTCACTATATACATACGAATGATCTATTGGCTGTGTGATTTAGTGAGGAGGAAAGACTAGCTAACTGGTCAGCAATCCTACTGACCTAGTGACTGGCTCTGGGGGTAACTGACTACCTACGTAACAAGCTAGCTCATTAGGTGGCTAACTACTCTGTCACCCTTGTCAGATGTCATATCAGGTTAGCTGGTCGATAACAAACATGGAAATAGCCAAAAAAAAAAAAAAATAGAATGAGATTGATTTTAGGGATTAGGTCGGTTAGCTTGTTGATTGATGACTGGTTGACTGGCTGGCTGGGAAATTCTTTGGATGAATGATTGGATGACTTACTGGCAGACTGGTTAACTGACTGTTTGGTTCACTAGCTGGCTTGTTGGCCCATGCTTGTTGGTTGGGTGACTAGCTAGCCAGTTTGGCTGGTTGGTTGGCTAGTTGCATGGTTTGCTAGCTGACTGGTTGGCTGGTTGATTGCCCTTCTGACTAAGTGGTTGGCTAGCTGACTGGTTACCTGACTGACTGGTTAGCTGACAGAGTGGTCGATTCTCTTATTGGTTGGCTGGCTCATGAGTTGGATGGCTGACCAGTTGTCCAGGTAACTGGTTGACGGACAGTCAGGTTGACTCACTGAATGGTTGGCTTACTGACTGGATGAGCGTTTGGCGTGTTGTGGCTGATAGTTCCCAGGTCGGCCGACAGATGGGGCGGTAAACAGGTCGAGGCGACTGAAGTTCGCCTGACCAAACATCACATGTGTTGCATGCGAGTGTATGTGGAAAGTGTTGATCCATACGAATAATTTTATAGTCCATGTGGTGGTTTGTTTTTTATAGCAGAGGATTGAGTCCTAGATGAAAGGTTTTGATCAATATTGATCCCTTTTGTGCTATAAGGCGTATCTTACTTCAAGTAGAGGGATTTGGATAGTCTGAATGGTTGTAGTATCTATATAGGGGACTTTGCCTTTGTTGGGGGATATGACTCAAGTGACAGGATCAATAACGAGGAATTTCATTCCTATGGGCTTAGGCTACGAAGAGAATTTGGTCCATGTTGAGGAACCATAGGGTTGGTGTAAAGAGACTCGATCCCTCTGTTCATGGAGGCCGTCTGGGCTGGTGAGTCAGATGGAACAGAGTTGGAATACTTTGGTGTGTGTAGAGAGATATTGGTCTCTATGTTTATTCGTCTAAGACATATCAGATGAGAGATCAAGTAAAACTAAAGCAAAACATTTTGAAGACAACAGCAATATTAATTCTCCAGTGAAGCATTTAGATCTATAATCTTCATGATATATATATATATATATATATATATATATATATATATATATATATATATATATATATATATATATATATATATATGTACACGAGGAGCGTTTGTTCTCATAGTAAATTTGACCAATAATCTACGTATTCTTGCGTGTCGGTATAACAGATATCTTACTATAAAATCAAGGGATATCATCATACATACTGCACAATTTTGCAATAGGATGATAACTTAACCATTATTGTAGACTGGTATATGACCCTCAATCTTCAGCTGAGGATGATATACCTTTATCATCATATTCTTTATTATTGTTTATCACCAAATGTAAAAAAAAAAAAAAAGATTCATCATTTGAGTTTTAGTTTAAGTTGCTAGGCAGTGCATTTCTATATCGTGTGTGAGAAGTATTCTCTGTTGATATCCAGTTATCATATATATATATATATATATATATATATATATATATATATATATATATATATATATATATATATATATATATATATATATATACAAAGTCAACGGATTTAAAGGTATACAGCCAGCGCCATTGAGGAACCTTCTCCAGTGTAACCAACCTCTCTCTGCTACCACTTGGGGCGCAGTCTTAATGCTATAGCAACCTCATAAAAGGGGTATTGAGGTTACATTGTTAACTACACGTATGCGTTAACCGTAACTTTATGCTCATACATAATGCTTGTGTGTGTGTGTGTGTGTGTGTGTGTGTGTGTATGTTCGTTTGTATGTATAAGCAGCTTGTCAGAAACGTAACCAGCACAGTTGCAGGAACAGCAGCAGTGGGAATATCATATGAAACAACTATGCAATAGGATCAGAATCGTCATGATATGATAGCAGTAAAAGTAGCATCAGAAACGGTCATAGCATAGCCAAGTGCAGCGCCAGATGTAACCACAGCAACAGCTGTGACGGAGGTAACAGCAGCGCCAGGGACACAAGCAGCAGCAGTAACATACACATCAGAAGGATTGTCAGTCACACACACACACACACACACACATATGCGCGCGCGCACGCTCTCAGAGACACACGCGCGCCGCATCGGTCGCGTTCCATGGCACTACTAACATACTGGCCTAAACCTGAAGTCTGCTGCTCGTGTGGAACTAAAAGCGGAAATTCGAGACACTTATAAAGCCTGTGTTTACCGTTCATTATAGCCTCAGATGGCGGGCGTTGGTGGTGTTGGTGGTCCTTACTTCGGCCTCCTCGTGTACATTAAGACCAGTCCAGAATGGCTTCTTGAGCTCGCTATGTGTGTGTGTGTGTATGCCTTTCTCTTCCCCTCCTGATCTCTCTCTCTCTCTCTCTCTCTCTCTCTCTCTCTCTCTCTCTCTCTCTCTCTCTCTCTCTCTCTCTCTCTCTCTCTCTCTCACACACACACACACATACACACATAACTGGCACATGAAATGCTCAAAGGATCACTTCATCGTAGTCTGCTTTATAAAAGGATCAAAAGAGGTGACATCTCAAAGATTACCTGCAGTGGATCTTGTTTTTTGTTTATGAATACTCCAGGTATGTGAAGTGATCTCCATTGTTTCTAGGTTCGGTGTCTTAAGCGCTGACCCTTCTCTGCTATCGTATGTGAGGCAGTCAATGACAGATTACGAGATGAGTAGAATCGCACGGGTTGTTTAGAACTTATTGTTATTATGACGTTCGTGAAATGAGCAACAGTTAGGTTACGCTTTGCATTTCACTGAGGCATAATAACTATCAAACAGGTTCCATCACGCATTTCAGAATAGTGTTTGGTTATAAGAGAATCACATCAGCAAGTATCTACTTCTTCCTTCATGAGAGCGTGTGAGTGTGGATGGGGAGGAGGCTGGATTTTCTGCCTCCATTTCTTTCCCAGTGTTGGACGCTTGGTTGCTTCCTGTGGCAGCAGCACCCGAGGGACCCTTGCCTTCCTGCTCCCTGGGGAAACGTGATTTGCAGCTATGTTGCTACTGTGTGACGTGATGCGCACTCGTAACTCTCTATAAACCCGAAGGCAGGAGTCGTGATTTCCTCAATATGGCTTAGAAAATATGAGCATCCTGAGGTTTTAACCCCTTAAAGGTTTTAAGTTATACCCCTTTTTTTGACTTCTTAATGTGAAGATGTGTTAGGAATACGACGCACACATCAAAGCTGATGGAGGTACACCATGTCACACGTAATTATCGAAAGCCATTGACAGAAACGTCACCCCCACCTCGATGTTACACAACAAATGGTGGGGACCGAGTTGCGTCTGCCCAATATATGTAAATACATTATATATATATATATATATATATATATATATATATATATATATATATATATATATATATATATATATATATATATATATATATATATATATATATATCATGCAAACTTCCAACAGCCACGATCGAGCCCAGGACCCCTGTGCAACAGACTATAGGCCTAGCGGTAGCATTCCCGCCTGTTGCACAAAGGTTCCGGGTTCGATCCTGGCTGTTGGAGGTTTGTATGTTCTGTGAAGGTGCGCGTTCCTATACACTATATATATATATATATATATATATATATATATATATATATATATATATGGTTGGACACTGATGATAATACATACTACCGCCGAATTCACCAAAAACTGCGGAGATAAACGAAAATGGCACAATGTACCCCAAGCTCAGTGACTTATCCATGTGAATGCAGGACCGTGAAGGGCCTGTGTGAGTACACGGAGCCCACGGAACATATTTCTCATGGAAGGAGAGGTCGCATGCACCGTCTGCCGGTCTTAAACCTTGCCACCACCCGCCCACACACTCAACCTAACTGCTCCATCTGTCTGGCCAATCTGAAGCTTGCCGCTACCTGGGTCAGAACCCGGGCTCTGTGTGTGTGTGTGTGCTGTAATGACCACATTCATGGGTCTAATGGCTCGGTGCCACCACACTTGATGCATATGGTGTGTCATTGCATAATGATGGGGCGACGGTCTTTGGAATTTTGGAACTGGTATCTAACTCTGTTCATAAATCAGTCAGTAGGTATATATATATATATATATATATATATATATATATATATATATATATATATATATATATAATATATATATATATATATATATATATATATATATGATCTCAGTTGTGAAAATCACATCCAACCATATCTATCTTCGGGAGAGATAGACAGATTCATCCTGCTAAAAGAACTTTTCAATCAACAAATTCTAAATGAAAAACAAAAGGTAACAAAAGAAACGAAACACAATACTAACAACACTAACGTACTTATGATATTCTCCATTGGGAATGACGCAATCTACTTTTGTTAATTTGATATCTAAATCTTAAGTCTGCCACTATAGTTATTGTCGTGAAGTCCCACCTTATTTCTAATTTCGTAATGTTACTTCCGCTAGAAATACTTTTGTGTTACATCACATCTATGAAGTGTATATCACGACCGAATTTTGCGGAGAATTTTCACAATATCTTTAAGGGAAATGGTCGTTATCACCTCACACTGCTTTAGGTGTCAACTGGCTCCTCCAGGTACGTCCAAGAAAGTTAGAATCTTAGTCATTTATCTCAATTGCTCCGTGGTCATAGATACGTGGATTAAACCACTGTACCTTAGTGGGAAAAGGCACTTATGTCCTCAGATACTACAAGAACAAATAACCCCTCCCCCCCTTATCTATCATGGTTCTAAAAGCATACCTTTTAGTGATGGAGCTTAGAAACACAAAACGCCCTTCGTGCCAATGACCTTGAACTTAACTGTTCCGAAGAGATATCGAGTCTAGAAAATGAGGGTTTTTATCAGTTAAGGAACATCCGCTTGGTATGGATGATACGTCCAGAGAGAGAGAGAGAGAGAGAGAGAGAGAGAGAGAGAGAGAGAGAGAGAGAGAGAGAGAGAGAACGAAAAGAAAAGATCGGATAATCGCTTTGATCATTCTCGGTTGGGTCAGCCACAATGGTCTCGTGACCTCCTTACTTAAAACTGGAGCGTGTATTGAGATCAGAAACCGGTGGAAGGCTTACCATTATCAAGATTTGATAATGAGCCTCGCTAGGTAAAAAAAAAAGAAAAAAAAAAGAAAAAGAAAAATAATTTACCCTCCCTTCTATATTTCCTCAGAATTCCTTGAGTTTATTTCACCCTTGTTAAGAGCATTACCACAGCATGGGATGTTAGGCAGTGTTACAGATAGAAGGGGTAAAAAAAAAAGAATAGTATTGACAATAACCTGAAGAAGAACACTGATCAGGTAATCCAACTAGATAATGACAGCTGGTCGGACCCGAGTGAGTTGCCAGACCCATCAACCTCCTCCCACCACATCACCTGGTCACGCGATGTTGTCCATGTTGTCAGTTCTGCCACCCCTCCCTGAACGGCATGCATGTCATCTGTTTGGTTACCGTAGTGCCTGGAGGCCAGATGATTATCATGACAAAAAAGAAAAAACATGGGGGAGGGGAAGAAGGGAAAAGAGACTTCCAAGACCTCAAATATTTACATTGCAAACACATGACTGTTCACATAGGAACGGTTGGTACAAAACAAGGCCAAAGACGAGTAATAAACATTCCCTCTTATGCAAACTGCCTGAGAGTCATGAATAGATAAAAGGTAATAGAATGTGTTCGATGGGTGGACGGTAGTAAGGTCGTGAGGCTTAATTAAGGGTAACGTCACGAGAGCTTCAGGTAAGGAGGCTATTTCCATAACCGTGTTTGTTGTGGGTGTGAGCAATGCATCTGTCCCTCTCAAGTGCCTCGAGAATGTTGGCTTTCTCATAAACCGAGTGATGACATACCCTGGTGCCGTAGCTGATGAAAGACTAGCAAGAGGAGATACAGTACTAGTTCCTTTGAATAAGCACAACTGATTTGTCAAAGAGACACAGTTACCAAGCAAGTACGACAGCGTTTTGTTGTTGGTTTCTATTGCCGGTGTCTGATGTTCACGGTGCTATTATTCCTTTTCTCTTGTCTCAAGGGTTCTGATGATACTTCCTACAGTTAGTCAGTCAATGTACTCAGTCATGAGGATGATACTGGGAAGATGTTTTGCGTTTATATCTAATCGTTATGATGTTTTAGTTACTCTTTTTTTCCTTCTCTTTCGCTTCTATTTTCGTTCCGTGTAGAATGTGAAGACACATTGGCTATTACTTTGAATCATGAAGGCATAAGGAAATCATATGTCAACAGCTGTCAAGAAAGATCGAGTTGAATCTTAAGATATCTCGAGTTCACGTAAAGCTCGAGCGTAATGTTAGGTTTGTGGACGAGTTACGACAAGAGTCTCCAACACCACGAAGAGAGTCTAAAGATCAAACGAAAGAGAGCAACACAATGGAGACAAGAAGAGATACTCTAACTGTTAACAGATAACAGACCCTGAAGTCTTATTACTGTACCCAAGGATCACCATCCATCCTAATGTAATCCATAAAACATCTTACACTAGGAGGGACGCAATCCATATCCTTGCAAACGTAAATCTACAACACCCTGCACTCGGGAGGAACGTAATCCATCCCTGCTAACGTAGCCTATAAAACCCTCCACTAGTGAGAGGTACGCGTATCCACTCCTGCTAACGTAATCTATGACACCCTCCACTGGGAAGGACGAAGCCCACCCCTGTTCCATTGACATATAGAATCCATTAACGCTAAGGCCACCTCCACAAGTAGAGTAGCGGTCTTATGACCAGACCTTGAGACACGCTGCTGGTGACCCTAGTCCATTTTAAGGACGCTTCATTAACCAGTGCCCCTGGCTCCATGCCAATGTGATCTGCAGATCTCCTTATTTCTCCAACGGCACAAGACTCCAGAGGAACTGACAATGATTCTCGCCTCAGGTAGGGTATAGCATTTAGCATCAACCTGTGAGCCACACTCAACAGCAGTACACCTACGTGCAGTAACACCAGTAGCACCAGGATCTTCCCGCTGGCGTGGCCGACGCTTCTGTTCCAAGACATAGCAATAGGACGTCGGTGCGTGGGCGTGGCAGCCACCTACCGCCGGAGGTCATCGAGTGACCCCCTGACTTCCCTCCCCTCTCACCGCCAACACGTCTCACTTCTACCTCAGAGAGTTCGTGACTGTGGCGATGGGGTAGGGTTGCGCTACCGTCTAATTACTGGAGCTACGAGATACCGCATATTATATCAGGGGATTTATACCTGTGTTCAAGACACTCGGGCAGGCGAGGGGAGGAATGTTGATGATGTGTTGTAGGATGTTATAGGAACAATAATATATATATATATATATATATATATATATATATATATATATATATATTTATATCAAGCCATATGACAAACACGACAACGCTATCATACGTACAATAAACCCATCCCAACTCACGACCCCTTTACCCCTACGTACTGTGAAGTCAACTTACCCGAGCAGAGAGCAGAGGAAGGAAGTGCTGACCCTTGGAGGAAACAGTACGGGGTCATGAGGGTCATGGAGCGTAACCCCGCCTCTCTTGCCAGTGCAACAGCTGCCTGCCAACCTATAGCTTACTGGGTAACAGGGTCATGACAGAGTCTAAGTAGGGTTTAGGAGGTTAAGTCTGAGGAGGAGGAGGAGGAGGAGGAGGAGGAGGAGGAGGAGGATGAGGAGGACAGTATTTGTGAGGGGAGGATGAAGGAATGTAATTGTGGCTCAATTTTCGTAATGATATGTTTAATTATCTGTTTTGTACACCTTGCTTTAATGATTGTAATTATCTACATTTTCTCCTTTTTGTGAGAAATGTAATTAGTAGCTGCAGTGATTAGCCAGCAAAGAAGCCCTGGAGTCATTCTTTTTTTTCAAAGTTGCTCAAGAAGTCATGATGCGTCATCAAAGAATATTCATCTCTTATGCATAAGACATTCGTCTATGAAGATCTATCCTTGAACGCCTCAATATCCAGACTATAGCTTCATAAGCCTGGCGTTCCCACCTTGCAAGCTCTTACCCACAACAGCTGTCATACCTGCTATCAGATGGAGCAGCTTTTCCATCGCTGGCCAGATAGATCTGAGACTGGCGACATATGTGAGGGCGAGGCAGCCACTGTGACGTAGTACTTTTATTGCTAGTTAAGGTCTGCATCTCAGTCTTGTAAACTGCTCATTTGACTACATAAATGTCATGAAAGAAATGATTTATGAGAACTTCGCTCCTCCCGCTGTGTCCAGTAGAATAAGAAATGATGCATATATACACACAGACATATGGCGGAAGACACTGATGTACATTGCCACACACACACACACACACACTAAAAACCGTACAAACAGATGTACGTGAAGACATATACACAGGGCACTTCGTGCGTACGAACACTCACATGCGAACATCTGTTATTTCACATTGGAAAAATACACGTTTAAAGCACTTCACGCCGTTATGAAATTTTTCGCTAATATCCGCTTTTACTTTAATAAGCTGACCTAGAATAGCCGCTATTACCTTAATAACCTTACCCATGCTAAGTTAACCTATTGCTTGAATAGCTTTACCTAACCCAACTCAATCTGTTACCTTAATAACCTCGTTTTAGCTAAATTAAAAAAATTACCTTAATAACCTGATCCAATCTTACCTAAACCAACTTAACCTATTACTTTAAGAACCTTACCTCACCCAGCTTAACCTATTACCTTAATAACCCTACCTAACCCATCCTGACCTATCACTTTCATAACCTTACCTAACCAAACTTAACCAATTACCTTAGTAACCTTACTTAATCGAACTTAACCGATTACTTTAATAAGCTTACCTGACTGACTTAACATATTACCTTAATAACCTTATCTATCTCAACACATTCATTATCCTCAACAAACTCAATCTTAGCAGAATCTATCTATGATATCACCTACTGATGTCCATCCCACTCTGTTAAACAGCGTCATTTGCCATTGTGGAAATTCTGTTCTGAGCGTCCATCCACCCACCCACCCACCCAAACACACATACACATATACATACACACACGCACCTGACGTAGGCTAGATAGAGAGAGAGTGTGTGTGTGTGTGTGTGTGTGTGTGTGTGTGTGTGTGTGTGTGTGTGTGTGTGTTTACACTCAAGAGTAAAGCCATGGTTAAGTGGTGAGACAACACGAGCGTCAGACTCTCTGGTGACAGTGTATGAGGATGCTGGCATGTCAGTGTGAGTACGGTTGTCGGAACGTGTCTACTGTGGCGGATCTGGAAGTTTTCTGAAGTCATGGATGTCATGGCAGTCACCTGCTGGTGTCGACAGGTCGACGGCATTAACACGCTTTCTCTATCTCTCTCTCTCATTAATGACGCTGGCCTTGTAATCTCTCTCTCTCTCTCTCTCTCTCTCTCTCTCTCTCTCTCTCTCTCTCTCTCTCTCTCTCTCTCTCTCTGATTTCGTGAAGTACTTACAATTAACTCTTTATTTTGGGTTTCGTGGTGATTCAAATGGTTTTTCTTCACTCTCTGTATATCATAACAATGATGATAATGATAACAATGATAATAATGATAATGATGATGATAATAATAGTAATAATGATAATCATTATAATAATAATGATAATGATAATGATAATAATAATGATAATGATAATGATGATAATATCAGTAATAATAATGATAATAATAACAATAATGATAATGGGAGAGAAAGACAATACCCAAAAGAAATCCAAAAGAGCAATAATCCTATTACAGAATGACAGAGCTTGGGATATAGATACGTGGAGTGGTGAGCGAGATGGCAGAAAGTGTGCGGTGAAACTGGTGGATCTGGAAAGCTTGCTTGAAACTATGGAAAGGTGGTCAGGTGCCTGATGGCTAGACGAAGGAGGTAATTGGTCCACAGTCTGATGGAAAGGAGAGCTTAAGTGAGGGGCAAGAATTATAGAGGATCAAGCCTCCTTCTCGAAGTTGGTAAGGTGCAGGGCAAGGGGCAGTGATTCCTTAGTATATAGAGGATTAATGAGCTCGTTGTTATTAAGAAACAAGAGTGGTTTAGGAAGGGATATGAGGGTGTGCATCAGAATACTGCATATAAAGAAATAGAGGAGAGAGATATAGAGAAAAAAAATATGATGGTATATACAACATTCATGCATATAGAAAAGCTAAGCATACAATAAAAGTGGATAGGATAGCACTTTAAGAAGCTTAAATTCTATATGATATGCTTAGGAGACTTTCAAATGGTGTTCGGAGGTTTTGTAATATACGTAGCGCGGGGTTAGAGTACATGGAGGAAGGAGTAAGTGTTTTGAAATGAATATGAGAGTTGCCTAAAGGCTGTGTGCTGCTACTATGGTTATTTCACGTTTTATATGGATAGAAAATTGCGTGAGTTGAGAGAGGGAAGTACGGTGATTGTGGTTTAAGAACCATGAAATAAGCAGAACGACTGTGATGGTAGCTGTTGTACGCAGATATTACAGTGCTTTCAGCTAAACCAGAGGAGGAGGTGGATGGAATGATGAGCCAGTTCGACAATGTGTGTAGGAGGAAGATGGTGAAAGTGAAGGCTAATAAAAACGCCAGTTTTCTGGGAATACAAAGGAAAATGAGACTGTAAGATCAGTTTGCATGGTGAGGAGGTGGCGGATGAGTTCTGATATTTGGAAGTGTGGGACTTTGTGTTGCCATCCAACCACTAAATGGGACTGAGTGTTTTTTTGTGTGTGCTACGGGGAGAGAGTTTTGCACTCGTGTTGCCCCGTCTATGTCTTAACCTTGTAGATGTACCGTGTCTCTACTCCTGCATATGTACACACACACACACACACACACACACACACACACACACACACACACACACACACACACCAGGCTAAGCCAGTGCCCACTTATCGACCAACCTCAGGGAGAGGATGAACACCTGCGTTGGATATGAGCCGACTGCCGTGCCCAGGGTTCGAATCTATGTTTGACCGACCAAGAGCTGACTAGTTCTGACTCATGTGTGTGTGTGTGTGTGTTGTGTGTGTGTGTGTGTGTGTGTGTGTGTGGGTTGTGACCCTCAGCGTCCATGTGAAGGGTAAAAGTTGGTGAATTACACCTTGGAGCACCGTCCACGCACGCTAAGACGACATGAAAGTTGGCTCTGCGTGTCGCCGCCGAGCACGTCCTGGGGATAGGTGGTCGACAACTTGTGTACACAGCGAAAGTTCTGTGGATCACCGCGTCTGGTGAAATGCTTCATATACTGTTACCATACCATAAAGAGAATATATATATATATATATATATATATATATATATATATATATATATATATATATATATATATATATATATATATATATATATATATATGAAATTTTCTTTATATATCTATAAGGAAAATTACTTGCATGTTATACTATGATATATGTTGTTTGCGAGGCGTCGTATGAATTTCATTGTGTTTAATCAGCGGGCAATCAGTCTTCGTTAGTGTCTGTGTTAACATCGTTCCATCCTCGTACTTCAGTGCCACTTGTCATCTCATAAAGTCTATGATGGAACTTTCATCTTCCATCACGCCCACGACCTTATCTCCTTCTATATGTTGCTGTGTATGTATTCAGGTAAGTGAGAACTGGACCATTAAGCTCCCACATCAGCTACTTTCATTGCTTTTCTCCCACAGTAACTCGCCATAAGACTGAGTCGATAAAGTTGGCAGTTCAGACATCCGTGTTTCACTGGGCGTTTGATGGTTCTCATGCCACAGCATCACTCACATGGACGTGTGATCACCAGTTGTTGCTGCCCTCTGGTTGCTTTCACCTCCAAGAGTTTTCCCATCCATCTGCCTCTCCATTTCCACCCACCTCCTGTTCTCCCATTCTTCATTCCCTTTACCATTTTTCCCTTTCCTTACGCGTGGAATTCCCCTTCCCACCCCTTCCACTATCACCATCACTAGCAACTTTCCATGATTAAGATCTCTTCCTTCTCTCTATGTTAGTAACACATACTTTCTTTATCGGTTTAGTTGTACCTGACAGAAAACTTAACTAAATCAGTTATCAGTTATATCTGATAGAAAAGGATGAAAAGGTATGTACCTTGTCTATTCTGACAGGTTAAAAAGTAAAGTAGCAATGAGACACGAGCTGCTAATCAGGATCTAATTCTCTTTGTCTATACAATTGTATTCCTCAGATGAATATAACAACAGAGTCTCAAGCGGGGTTATGTTCAGTGCTGTTGGATCGGGTTACTGGTCGCTGTGGCCTGGCCCACCCTGATTGATCACTTTCTTTAGCCTGCCTCCTAAGAAAGATATTTGAAACATTGAAAGTTGAATTCTTATTAACAGCTCGTGTCCTACTGCTACCTTAATACCTAGCTGCATATGTATTAGCCTGAGAAAGAATTCCTCCAGGATTTATTTGTGAGATGTGTTAGTCTCTCTGATTCACTGGTAACTATTGTGTACTCTATTTACGACATGGTTTTAGAGATCCATGGTTTATCTAGGCACTTTGGCATACACTGCCTCTTACTCTAGCCTGGTGAACGCACGAGGGAGTATAATATCGGCTCGCTCACCACTACATACGTGACGTCCAACCTGACTCTTTAGTTTTGGTTCATCACATTTATCTTCGCCACAGTTCATGTTGTGACTGAAGTATTATGAGTCACGAAAAGTTAAGGAATTGCACACACACACCCACACACACACACACACACACATACATATATTATTAGTCCCCACCACTTTCAACTGTCCCCACCACAGACACAGTAGGCCTCATAGTACAACACCCAACCCTTGGTATGTACCGGTAACCCAGCCTCCTTGTCCTCCCTGCCTATGTAGGTCAGTGGGTCAAAAGCACCTCCAGGCCAGGCTTACAAGGCCTATCGACGGCGTCGTGGTTACGACGTAGTCACAAGACGTATGGCCTTTGTGCTCGAAATATTTTCCTTCGTATTAAAATTCTTGAATCTATAAGGCTATCTGTTTTTCAAATGCTGATGAAGATTGCCTGATTGAAGTTAATCTTAAAAACATTTACCAGATTACGGGTTCCGTACAGTTCTACTGATGTAGGCCTTTTGGATACAGTTTTTTTTATGTATTCTTTTTGTAACTGGTGTTCCCAGCCAACCATCGCTCGAGAGGCATTACTGTCCAATCACCTTAAAGAATACATAAGGATCATGATCGTGATCAACACTAAAGATTGAATTAAGGTAACTATGTAAAATTAAGTGTTTATGGGGTCGTGTTCTAGTAAGTGTAATGCTACTGCTGAGTTTGTCTCGTTAGTCTGAACTGTATATAGAAAATTAAGCTACAAGAACATGTCCATGAGAAGTAATTATTGTTATAGGTCACATTTTTTTTTTCTTTAATTTTCATTCGAATTTTTGGTTATGTTTGTGATTTTGTAAAAGGTGGAGCTGTAGTAACAGATCTCTTTTGATTTTTCTGTTTCCTAATTGCTCTTTTTTCATTTATTCTATTCGAATTCCAATCAGAATCTAAGAAACAAGAGTAAATCTTCTTTATTGAGAGATAAAGACACCGTAATTAAAGTTACTCAGAACACGAAGCTTAACTTATTCTTCATGAGCTAGGAAAACTAAATCCAAAACTTAGTATGCAACCCATAAAGCTCGTACTTAATGTGATTGTAATTCATCAAATCTTGCCTATTCGTTGGAACGCAAAACTTTAAATAAAGTGCTTACAGATTTCGACATTGTGGTTAGTGGGGCTCAGAATACAAGTCAAACAACTCTTGAGATTTAACTCTTTCATCATGTAACAGCACTCAGTGATACTGTAACCTATGAAACAGTAGCTGATAAAGTTATAAGAATCCTTGGTCGCATCTCGCTATCTACCAAACTGAATGATCCAGTTCCTTAAAGGTCTTCGTCATCAGACGGGTTACGAACCAACGACAGCTTTAAAGTATGAAGTTCATCGCTCGAACCCAGGAGAAATGAATTCAGAAAATGAGCTGTGGCCACGGAAATGTTGGAGCTTATTTAGCTCTGAAGTGAAATCTCAATTTGAGCTTCACTTAAGAAAAATATTAGGTCCGCCCGTATCCCTTACCATTCCGTGCTGGTTAAGGCATTGCAATACGATTGAATACAAAGGACTTCAAACAGCAACATATCACTAGGTGCTCATTATGTGTTCTTGTCTGTTTGTCTACGTGTTCGCTTTGTGACAAGCACCTGCATCCAGAGCACATTCGGGCAAATAACGTCAGGTGATGGTACTATAAATACAAATACAGTTTCCATATCTGGTAGTCGAATGCTTAAGCCAATCGGACACACCAAGACTTTGGACACCCAGAGACACACACATGTCTTGACGTGGATCAGCACTGTGGTAAATGCTCTCATCAGCATATCGTTTAAATAAATGATGAACATCCTAACCTACATGGTATGATCCAGAAGCTAAATTTTTTCATTCTTGTGTCTTTCTCATATCGTTTATCAGTCATCAGTTCTGAGGACTCGATGCATGCTTCCGTGTCTCACACACATTACTGGAGAATAGTTTGAGGAAGTATCTTCGCTCTCTGTCGCCAGGAATAACACTTTCACAAGTAGATGAGCAGGTCGGCGGTCAGGTCTATTATGAACTGTGACTCGACTTCTCCTGGGTACCTGTTGTGAAGGAGTGGGTATATTCAACATCATCATCTCCAGGTCCAGTACTCAGCTCTCACGGTTACCAAGATCTATCGTTTGAGGTTTGAGTTTATGATGAAAATACTCGTTATAAGTTTGTGTTGAACAGATTACCAATAGCAAAAGAAAATGCAGATACCAAACCACCTAATTTTGCCTGTTACTACCATTGTAGTCCTTTTTTTTCACTCATTATGATATTGTATATTCGGCTTTAAAGAAAGTGGTTTATGGCACTATTATGCTTCTGGCATATAACATACCAAACCACCTAATTTTGCCTGTTACTATCATTGTAGTCCTTTTTTTTTTTTTCACTCATTATGATATTGTATATTCGGCTTTAAAGAAAGTGGTTTATGGCACTATTATGCTTCTGGCATATAACTCTCGTTCGTCATTCGTCAACTCTCTCCGTCTTTTGGCGAAGCGGACTTTCTCCTGCAGGTGGTGTGTCCAGACTGGGGCTATCACCCCTGCTGCTGAGGCTGCCCCTTTGATACACAACGTGTCCCTCCTCCCTTCGACTCCCATACGTGATATTCATATGTCTAGTTTGTGTATATTTGTGCTACATGCAAGTAGCGTGCATGGAGTCCCACGTTCTCACATGGTGTACAACGAAACTACTGCATTGTACGTCTCAACACCAGAGAGGTGCTTACGATGTGGTCGAAGTGGGACATACGAGTGAAATATATGCAAGGATTATATACTTGCAGAATGAATGCTCATGTCTGCTGTACCAACTGGCTTGCTTTTACGAAACTTTGTTGTGAAACAGTCATAAGCCTTTGTTCGTAGCTCGTGTTGTCTCCATCCATTAGTGTGTTATCAATGATGCTAATTGCTATCCACACAATCTGCTGTTGTGACACAATGCTATTATGAGGATTTGAATTGATAACATTTAGCCTCGTAATCCACTTATGTCTTTCGCAAACATTTCCCGTGGTGTCTGCTCGGCCTTCGTCTTTATTAAGATTGTTTATGATGTAATATGAGATCGTGAACCTCGTGTCAGCTCAGGTAAGATCTGCTCCTCGACTTTGATGCTCATCTTACGTTACAGCTTTGAGAGTACGGATCCCTAACCATCTCTTGTTGAAGCGCTCAAGAGTTTCATGTTATTCTTCAAACCTTACACATAGTAGTCTTCTGTATTTTTCTCTTGGTTACGATTATTTTCGATAGATGGTGTGGGCTTGCTACGTGGCTATCGGAACAAGATGGAAGTTTTTCGTATGATATTCTCATTTCGTGAGCGGCAAAATTAGTGTTGAATGGAGGAGGACGTGTGATGACAACAGCAGACTAAGGAGAAATCAAAGTTAAATATCATTTTTTTTCCTGAATGACCAATGGTATGTATGTTTCGATCACCTCCGCCTTAACTGAATGAGAAATTTGCTTCAGAAATTTGAATTCTTAGATCCCACGCAGGATGATGAATATGATGATGATGATGGTGAGTTAGGTGTGCCTGATCACTCCAGCTCTTAGTGAAACACGTCATCACATCAACAAGCAATTCCTTCAGATATCCTGTAGTAAACAATACACCTTTCCTCATCCGACCATGCAAATTTAGTGCAGCATTTTTTTTGTCTTATTCTTTTGGCGCTTTAGATACAACTCTGAGATATAGATCATCTTTCGCGGCGCTTTCACTATCACCGGCAGTGAACCGAGTGACGATGACAACTGTGAGTGAATATCATTCCTCACGAAGCCCCTTCCTCCTTCCTGATGGTTGTTGCTAACGTGTTTGGTATTCTATTGACGGGTTGTTAAGTCCAACGAGTTCACCACCACTGCCACATGAACATCACATATCACTCAGCAAATCTGCTGTCATCTCTTATGTCATATAACGTTAGCTCCTCTGCCTCCATCCCTTACACCATACACAGTTTGACAACCCGCTACCTCCACTACATGACAAACTGCTTGGCGTTACTCACAGCACCCGTGGACCATACACCTCTTGCCAACTATTCCATCACCTCATACATCATGAAACACCTGGCAACTGTATTCGCCATCCCCATATCATGCACCTCTTGGTAATTCTCCCATCACCCTTACATCCTACTATATCTGGCAACTCCCCAGCCATCCTCTACAACATCATACAGCTCATAGCAGCTCTACAGCCATCCACTGCATCATACCCCACTCGGCAACTCATGTCGTACATCACGCCACTTGGTATCTCATCAGTCACCCATTGCATCATACGCCGATTAGCAACTCCGATGTCTGTACGCTATAAACGGTCAAGTTACCAAGGCCAAGATGTCGCAAAATTCTGATTTGTTGCGAGATTCTTTCCAGGTCTTGATCCGTATGACCCAACACCGAGTGTCCTCTTCCATAGGTCAGGTTTTCATTTACGTTATGCCTCCACTTACCATGTGGAGCGAGTGGTGCTTCCATGCATTATTAGTAGCGAGTGGTGCCTCTACACACCATTAGAAGTGGGTGATACCCCAACACACCATCAGCAGCGAGTTATTCCTCCACATATAGCGAGTTATGCCTCCACAAACCAGTAACAGGGAGTTATGTCTCCACATATCGGTAATAGCCGCTGACTGACGCTAGGCCTACTACCATAGGCCTTACCCAGGCACAACGAGGTAAGCGTCGTGAACACTTGGGACCCTGGCCAACGGGTGACCTATTTCAGACCAAGGACGCTGTGTGGTCAGTCCCGGCTGTAAGCCTATCCCTTGGGGCCGTAGCTTGGTATATCCTGCTCCGACTGAGCCTCCTTAGTCCAGAGGCGGTAGTTAAGGACAGGTGAGTGGCGGAGGAGACAGGGGATACCTGACGCGTAGGAACTCATAGAACAACAACACAATCGGGACAGAGAAGGTGTAAGTGGGTCGTTAGTCGATGCCCGAGGCGGAGGTCTGTCCCACTTACCTGCGGCGAGGAGCCCGTCTTTGGGGTGGGTGTGGCGGAGGCCTCTGTACAGCAAGCTCAAGGAAGGTGAGTGAGGCTTAAGCGTAATGCCACACTCCCGACGTTGGACTGTGAGGAAACCCGTCAAAATGAGAAGCAGAATTAACCTCCTCCACCCACAGTTTATGAGGCCTCGAGGTTTCCTTCAGATTCAACGAAGAATGCAGATGTTACAACCTATAATAGTTTATGATGAGAGGATATGAGGAAACCTAATTACATATTTGAACACCGCTCCCTTCCTTCTTTCTTTATCTCTCTCTCTTTCTCTCCAGCTTTCTCCCCTTTATTCCATTAATAGAACTCGTTAAGTGTTTACCATCCTGAGGTGAGTGGCGTGACCCGCCGATTGTCGAGCCGGATGTGGTACCACGCCCTGGCGTCTTGATGTCATCACTGACTGCTGGTTTCTCTCGGGTGCGTTGGCAAGGAGAGTGGAGGGGACCGAGAGGAAGGCGTCACTGGAAAGGAAAGAGGATGGGAGGTCAAGGCAAGAAACGAAGATAAGTTTAGATGAAGGGAAGGGGTGGGAGGGGATGAGATATGTGAAGGTACGAGGGGGAAAAAGATGTAAGGGAAAGAAAAAAAATTATTTTGGAGGGAAGGGATGAAAGATTTGAAGGCGACAGATAAAACATTCGGAGGAATAAAAGAATATCATAGATGAAGAGAAATCGTCTTAGGCTGAGAAAAAATGATAGGAGGAGCAGATGTCGGAAAAGTGAGCGGTAATTATATACGCTCTTTTCACCGTATCTTAACAATAGACGTTAGTAAGAGACATAATGAAATAGGAATAATGAGTCGGATATTGTATAAAGGAAAAGACAAGGAAGACGAGGACAGAGACTCAGAAAAGCTAATTAAGATAGATAACAGGTATCACAGCGACGGCCATCTGGAAAAGAAAAGATAACGAAAAATCTATTTTTACCTCAATTACATAATCAGTAAATGATCTTGAATTAAATAGATAACTTTAACACACCTAACTCCATCAGCGTAAAAGATTATTTCAATACATAGTAAATCAAAGTGTATAAGCAGGATATGAGAACGCTAAAACCGTGTGATATAAACGAATATAAAAGTAAGGAAAGAATTGTTGTAAACGCCCGAGAGAAACGTGACCAGAGAGCCGTTCTACCACGCGAGGTAGAAGTTAAGCCGAGTGTCCTCGCTTGTGATTTTAGTCTTACCAGAATAACAGATATAGAGAAACAGCCGACTCGTCTGAGGGTGGCTGGAAGGCACGACTTTTAAGAGCTGCATACGCTGAGTACCGCCCAGAGATACTGGGTACTAAATGGCTTTTCACAGTGGGAGGTAATTTGCGTCAGTTTATGGTAAAAGCGTGAGATGTTTGCCTGTGAATAGAAGTTAAAAAAAGAGGACAGAGTGAGAACATGCAAAACATATGCTCTTTGCATGATAGTAGCAACGGTACAGCGATTAATATACCTGGAATATGATAGAGCCAGACAATATACATGGTGCTGGCTCAGTGGGGAGGGAGGTAGATCCATGAAGGAGGGAGGGAGGAGGTCTTAATGGGGAGGTAACATACGACCGTGGGAAAAGGGATGAAAGGGACGAGATGGCGGTGAAAGGGGCGATGGAGGGGTAAGGGTTGGGGGTTGAGTGGGGTGGGGGTAATAGAAATGAACGGGGAAGGGGTGGAGAGGGTGGTTTGGAAGAGAGGTAGTGTGCATGAAGACAGGGTTGGGGAAAAAGTGGTACGAGGGAGGTAAGAATACAAATTCTATCTTTCAGGGTCTAAAGCATCCATATTTGCTGTCTGTCTGTCTATCTGTCTCTTTTCTTCCTCCTTGTATGCGTCAGCGATGTCACGGCGGAGGGTACAGACACCTCATACGTCGGGGTTACAGCGGGAGAGGACGCAGCTCCGAGTGGCGCGGCGTGATCATGCTGGTGGCGGCCCTTACCTCGGCTGGGTTGCGCCGCCAAGTACAACAGTGTACGGGAGCTTGTGCGTCCGGAGCCGGAGACTGGGGGTCACCTGGGCCGGTACTGCCTACCACCGCGCGTGCGCGCGCGCGCGCGCGTTTGCGCGTGTGTGTGTGTGTGTGTGTGTGTGTGTGTGTGTGTGTGTGTGTGTGTGTGTGTGTATGTTTGCGTGTGTGTGTGTGTGTATGTGTGTGTGTGTGCTTCATATACTTATTATATGGAAGCATCTATTCCATTATCTATCCATCTATCTGTCAACCTATCTATCTTTCTATCTATCTATGTATCTATGTATACATACATAGTGCATGCATGCAGGCTGGAGTGCATTCCTTCATAGCTGAGACGTGCATTGACCAGCCGTGTAAGTGATTACAAAATAAAGACAACATTGCTAGCCATATCTTTCATTCCACATAATCTTACCTTATCTTTACCACCAAACATATTCTCGTTCCTGAACCAGACTTTACTCTGCTTTCCTCATATGTGGACGGAGAGTTTATATATATATATGTATGGAGAGATTACACATATTCCGTCCGTCAGTACGTTATATTTCAGTTACGTTGCTTGTAAGGAAAGATATCAGAAGAAGATACTTTGCAAGTGCAAGTCATTGTGTTGAATCAACATTTTGCACGCGCACTTAAACACACACACACACACACACACACACACACACACACACACACACACACACACACAGCGTGCAAACACCGGTGCTGAGCCAAACAAGTCCGGTCAACTGTTACGTATTAAAGAAAATAGGAATGATTAACTGCGTACCACATTCTGTTCTTCAACAACCTGCACTTCCGTGGCTGACACGTTTTCCTCCTGTGCCAGAACAACCTGCATGACCGACCGTGTTCATCATGGTCACTGATACTCCTGCATGACGTGTCCCTCCAGGCAATAGCGCACACTGTCGTCATACTCAGTGACTCACTGCTCCGCCCTACCAGTTTGTTCTAGAGGAGGCAGTGCCTTCACTGTCATCATGACAGAAGCTGGACTTTCCATTTGCCAGCAAGGAGGTAACGCTTACAAGTGGTCACCATGCTTGAAGCCCATTTGTTTTCGTTTCCCTTGAGCCATAGCGACAAGTTCAGCGACAATGTTCTGTGTGAGGCAAGATATTATTTTTTTCCCCTGATGAAAAGCTATCTACCTGTCCGGTCTGTTAGTTAACTAGGTATCGCAAAATATCTATCTATCTATATTTCTATCCCCCATTATCAAACTCGGTTCTAACCAAGTACGTTATAAAGTGTCATTACAGTGCTTGGAAGGACCAGCCCCTCACCCTCAAAACTGTAGGTTCTCTGGGAAGTACGCTTGCTGCTTTGCCTCTCTGCAAGTTCAGAAAGTATAAGTTTTAAGCACTTAAGACTTTATAAGTATCCACACATACTGATGCAAGCATCTGTTGGATATTACTTTGTTCAAGAATGAGTGCCTCCAATTCCACAAAAATTCATTATATTCCTTACTGGTGATGTTAGATTCACTCATTGACTTATATTCTCTAGTTAACCCTCTATGAGTGGGGTTCTACTGCCCTTCTGTGTTCCATCCGAAACCCTGGGCTCAGGTTTCGTAATCCTATTGCCATTATATTTGTCTGTTGGAGTTCCTGGCACTCACTGGTTCCTCATCTCGAAATTTTCTGGACTGATCCACGTGTGTGCCCGTGAGGAGGAGCTCTGCCGTCTGCCAACTGACCCATCCTGCACACACACACACACACACACACACACACACACACACACACACACGGTAATAAAAACATGGTACACATATACAAGTTTAAGCAATGGGGGTAACGGGAATGTAAAACTCTCTTTTTCTTTTTTTTCCAAAAGAAGGAACAGAGGGGGCCAGGTGAGGATATTCCAAAAAAGGCCCAGTCCTCTGTTCTTAACGTTACCTCGCTATCGCGGGAAATGGCGAATAGTATAAAAAAAAAAATATATATATATATATATATATATATATATATATATATATATATATATATATATATATATATATATATATATAGGCATCCAATTAACGCTCAAGGAACTCGACACTACAGTTCTGCTTGCTGGTGGTGATAGCAGGTGATTAGCCAAGCTTGAGGGTGTTTTGTGAGGCGGCATACTTTCTCTCTCTCTCTCTCTCTCTCTCTCTCTCTCTCTCTCTCTCTCTCTCTCTCTCTCTCTCTCTCTCTCTCTCTCTCTCTCTCTCTCTCTCTCTCTCTCTCTCTCTCTCTCTCTCTCTCCAATGAGGATTTAAAACAGCAGATTTGCCACAGATCAGGAATTCCACCACAACATCGTTTTGGACCATGGCCAACACTCTCACTATATAGCAACGCATTTGCTCTGGGCTTACCAGAACAACATACACACACACACACACACACACACAGGTCGCAACACATCGCTGGGGCTCGTGATATCAACACACTTAGGAATGTGTTGCGAATGTGTTACACTGATTCACTCGAACACACGGAAATGAAGACGCTCATCTAGTTTATTCAAGTTTGAGTAACTGGGTTAAGGAGACACTTCTAAGTACAACAGCCTCCTGGCAAATCAATTTCCTCTCATAGCACATTACAGAAGAAATGAGGCTTTTGCATAAAGTGTAATATCATAACTCTGTTTGCCATTCCCTTTGCTAAATGAGTCTAGCATTAAGAACACTACCAATTTGAAATGTTTATGCAAACCTACTAAATATATGCTTTCTGTCAGTAGATAAAAGGATTAGTATGTTACCCAAGTTTTCTGCGAGATTAATCAAAAGAGTTTTCCCTTTCGATGTTCTTTTACACAGGAGTTTCTGTAGACGATCGCTGGGCCAAAATTAATCTGTGTGTGTGTGTGTGTGTGTGTGTGTGTGTGTGTGTGTGTGTGTGTGTGTGTGTGTGTGTGTGTGTGTGTGTGTGTGTGTGTTTTCTCACGAAAAGAAAAAGTGAATGTGCGTTGCGTTCCCCCGGTAACCCTGTGGTCATAAGTATGATGCAGGGATCTGGATACAGGCGGAGGAAAGTTCCTTTAGCGCAGGAAGTTTGGTGGGAAAAGAGAGAGAGAGAGAGAGAGAGAGAGAGAGAGAGAGAGAGAGAGAGAGAGAGAGAGAGAGAGAGAGAGAGAGAGAGAGAGAGAGAGAGAGAGAGAGAGAGAGAGAGAGATACAAGAAAGACCAATTAAGTGGTAGAAAAAGAGAGAAAACTAGAGATTGTGGATGAAATTTGGGGAAAAAAGAGACAGACAGTAAATAATCTTGGAGAGAAGGAAAGGACAAGTTTTAAAGGGCGTGCAAGAAAGCAGGGAGAATGATATGAAATATTTGATATGGAAATGAAAAGATGAAGAAGAGGTACTTGTATATAGATAGCTTATCGAGAAAAACCCTTCGGGAAAAAGTAGTGGAAAGTAAAGGAAACCCAATAGAGGAAGGAGGGGAGGCTCAAACGTAGTGTTAGGACACGGGAGTGAAATGAATTGCCGAGAGGTGAGTGAGAAAGGAGTTCCAACAAGCTCTTGAAGATTTACTGAAATAAACAGTTTGGAAAGTAGAAAACGTGAAGTAGGCACAAAAAATCTTTTCCGTTAACGTTATTGCTTGACTAACGGCCGTTCCTTCGTTAATGAGAGAAATCAGAGACGCCAGATGGATAGAAACTAGGTATTCTCATTGTTGGAATATACCTTGAGGGATGTTCAGCCATGCAGGCGACTGCAGTAACTACCATACTCGCTCATCATTCAGAGAGCACCAGCTGCTGGTTTGAGGCTAAATACACCTACCGCTGCTGGCCATCTGTCACTCTGCAAGCGCATGCGAGCAATTGATTTTTGACCGTGGGTTATATATACGTATATATATATATATATATATATATATATATATATATATATATATATATATATATATATATATATATATATATATATATATATATATATTATATATATATAATGCATATGAAGGCGCACTTTCATAGAACACATAATACCTTATAACAGTCAGGACTCGAACCCAGGACCTTTGCGTGGTAGTCGGAACACTAACCGCTCGGCTATGATCGCCCTAATAGGGAAATGACTATTTGATTACAAGCAATCGAACACCCATCGTCTCATCCATGAGCAACGGAGTCTATACTGGTCAAATCCCATCAGACTCATATAACCAGCAGGTAACATTTTTCAGAACCTTCCTCTACAAACGCTGAGGTATATGAATACGAATACAGTGCATATGAAAGCACTCTTTCACAGAACGCGGGCAACAGCGACAAAGTAAAATAAATAAACATGAATAGAATAATATATATATATATATATATATATATATATATATATATATATATATATATATATATATATATATATATATATATATATATATATATATATATATATATATATATATATATATATATATATATATATATTCCTATGAGTCCACGGGGAAAATGAAACACGAAAAGTTCCCGGGTAATAATCACATCATCAGGGGAGAAGAGAGAAATATAACAGCCAGTTGTATGTTTCATTCTCCCCGTGGACTCATAGAAATATATATATATATATATATATATATATATATATATATATATATATATATATATATATATATATATATATATATATATATATATATATATATATATATATATATATATATATATATATATATATATATATATATATATATATATATATATATATATAGCGCAAGGAAAGAGACGAAACAATGGCCCAACCCACCCACATACACATGTATATACATACACGTCCACATACGCAAATATACATACCTATACATCTCAACGTAAACATATATATACACACAGATATATATATATATATATATATATATATATATATATATATATATATATATATATATATATATATATATATATATATATATATATATATATACATATATATATATATATATATATACTAAAATTTATCATTGACACAATCAATAAACATACATATGTATTTAAAGTTTCCTTTCAAAGAAAAGTTTTTTTTTTTTTTTTTTTTTTTTTTTTTTTTTTCTTTAAAGAAATCAATGTCCTCTGAAGAAAGTCTCAAGTCTGAGAGAAACTGAGACGTATCGCAACCGATGCTTTCCTCTGATTTCGTTGGGGGTCTCCTCCTCTGACAAGCATGCTGAACATAAGCGTGAGACAGTGCTAACAAAACCACCAGCACTATCATTTTGAACGCACTTGGAAAGGGAGAAATATCCCATTTTCTCCTCTTCAGAATCTCTTAATTCTGGGAGAATCTGAGAGATCAGTATTGACTGGAGGGAACTATTCTTCTTCTTCCCCTGATCTCTCAGTCTCTTTTCTCCACCTCTGCATCAGAGAAAATCGAAAGGAGCTCAGATTTTCTCCTCCTGGTTTCTCTCTCTACGAACACTTTTAAGTGCTTTAGGCCGGGTAGGATTTCTCTTGCACACTGTTTCATATTCCAAACTTTCTTGTGAAACACGAGGTATTCTCCACTTCTTCTTCTCGCGCTCAGTCTTAACCTGAGCCAAACGTTTGGCGTAACGATGGAGCTGGAAGATGGAGATGTAATGGTGGAAGGGGAGGGAGGAAGATGGCCCTGCATCTACGTCGACCTCATCAAGGGAGAGGGATGATTCGGGAGATGAGGTATCAATATCAGAACCTATGTCGCTGAAGGAGACATCGAGATACAATGGCAGAGCAACGTCGATTTCTTCAGGTTTGAAGCCACTCTCGATGACTGGTTTGGTGAAAGCCATCTCGGTGATTCATGTTTTTGTGTGTGTGTGAGCAACGAATACACCACAATATCCCAGATGCAAATTTAGGCAAGATGAGTCAAGAGTAGTGGAATTATGTTAGGAGAATAGGAGTAGTTGAGTTATGTTAGGAGAATAGGAGTAGTGAAGATATGCCACAAACCTCTGAATCACCACCACCCACTAGCTTGTAGTGAGAATGAGTGTACCTGACCTACCCGAAAAGGGCGTAAGTGAAGGTAAGGGTGTAGTGAAGTAAGCAACTGACCTAATCTTTTTTACCTGACTTACCTGGCAAGGGCGTAAGTGAAGGTAAGGCTGTAGTGACGTTGTCGACTTGAGCTAATCTTTCAAAAGTACCTGACCTAGATGGCAAGGGCATAAGTGAATTATGGGTGTAGTGAAGATAGGAAATAACCTAATCTTTTGTAACAAACTTCAATGGCTTTTCGGTAAGAGTGTAGTGAAGTTAGCGACTGACTGAATCTTTTGTATCTTACCTACCTGGCAAGGGCGTAAGAGAATTATGAGTGTAGTGAAGATAGTAAATGACCTTATCTTTTGTAACTGACCTAAACTTCAAGTTCTTTAATATAAGGGTGTAGTGAAGCTACTAGCTACTGACCATATCTTTCCTACATGACCTACCTGGCAAGGGCGTAAGTGAATTATGGGTGTAGTGAAGATAGTAAATGACCTAATATTTTGTAACTGACCTAAACTTCAAGGGCTTTAAGGTAAGGGTGTAGTGAAGTCAGCGACTTAATCTTTTGTACCTGACCTAACCGACAAGGGCCTAAGTGAAGGTGAGGGTGTAGTGAAGTTAGCGACTGACCTAATCTTTTGTTCCTGACCTACCTGACAAGGGCATAAGTGAGTCATGGGTGTAGTGAAGATAGTAAATGACCTAATTTTTTGTAACTGACCTAAACTTCAAGGGCTTTAAGGTAAGGGTGTAGTGAAGTTAGCGACAGACCTAATCTTTTGTACCTGACTTACCTGGCAAGGGCATAATTGAAGGTGAGAATGTAGTGAAGTTAGCGCCTGACCCAATCTTATGTACCTGACCTACCTGGCAAGGGCATAATTGAAGGTGAGAATGTAGTGAAGTTAGCGACTGACCTAATCTTATGTACCTGACCTACCTGGCAAGGGTGTAAGTGAAGGTGAGAATGTAGTGAAGTTAGCGACTGACCTAATCTTATGTACCTGACCTACCTGACAAGGGTGTAAGTGAAGGTGAGGATGTAGTGAAGTTGGCGACTGACTGAATCTTTTGTACCTGACCTACCTGGCAAGGGCGTAAGTGAATTATGGGTGTAGTGAAGATAGTAAATGACCTAATATTTTGTAAGTAACCTAAACTTCAAGGGCTTTAAAGTAAGGGTGTAGTGAACTTAGCGACTGACTTAATCTTTTGTTCCTGACCCACCTGGCAAGGGCATGAGTTATGGGTGTAGTGAAGATAGTAAATGACCTGATTTTTTGTAACTGACCTAAACTTCAAGGGCTTTAAAGTAAGGGTGTAGTGAAGTTAGCGACTGACACTCTTTTGTACCTGACCTAACCGACAAGGGCGTAAGTGAAGGTGAGGGTGTAGTGAAGTTAGCGACTGACCTAATCTTTTGTACCTGACCTACCTGGCAAGGGCGTAAGTGAAGGTAAGGGTGTAGTGAAGTTAGCAAAAGAACTGTCTTACCCGGGAAGGGCGTAAGGGAACGAGAGGGTGTAGTGAAGTTGGCGTAAGTAAAGGTAAGGGTGTAGTGAAGTTAGTAGATGACCTAATGTTTTCTACCTGATCTACCTGGCAAGGGCGTAAGTGAAAGTAAGGGTGAACTGAAGTTAGCAAATGACCTAATGACCAGTTAGCATATATATATATATATATATATATATATATATATATATATATATATATATATATATATATATATATATATATATATATATATATATATATATATATATATATATATATATATATATATATATATATATATATATATATATATATATATATATATATATATATATACATGAGAACTGAACTAATCCTGACATGTTGGACAGTGCTGCCTGTATCATTGTAAGCAGAAGAAAGGAAATAAGGTGACGATCTAAAATTCCTTAACTGCATTCTGTGTAGAAACTCTTAGTTGTAGTGAACTGCATACTTTCGTCAAGTAATAGTTCAAATTAGAAAACAGGTGGTCTTTAACGTATTACTAAATCACTTTCATCTTCTAGTTTTTATTAAATGATTATCATATTTTTGCGATATATAGCTATATTTTCTACCAAGACACACGAAAGGGCCTAAGTTTATTCCTAGCAAGGCCATCGATATCTCATG
The DNA here is from genome assembly GCF_036320965.1 of Panulirus ornatus. Lineage (NCBI taxonomy): Eukaryota > Metazoa > Arthropoda > Malacostraca > Decapoda > Palinuridae > Panulirus > Panulirus ornatus. The sequence continues at coordinate 17,486,870 of NC_092271.1, read as the reverse complement.
CTAATCATTATGTTGTGTTATAACTTTACCTCGCCATGCTGGGTATATGACCGAGAGTCTACCATAGTCACACGGGTTATGACAGATAAGTCGCTGGGAACTCATTCACTGGCGTCAGTGACTCGATGGGTCCTTCCCTGAGTGGGATTAAAGAGACGGAAGAAATGGAAGTAAGAGAGAGAGAGAGAGAGAGAGAGAGAGAGAGAGAGAGAGAGAGAGAGAGAGAGAGAGAGAGAGAGAGAGAGAGAGAGAGAGAGAGAGAGAGAGAGAGAGAGAGATGCAAAATAACAGAGTTCAAGAAACGGCTATTCTAAACACAAGAGCTATCATAACCGCTACATATGTCACGACTACACTCGCACACGCACACACACACACACACACACACACACACACACACACACACACACACACCACATCACGCAAGACGGCCCAGCATCCGGAAAGGTGAATGACGATCTTCAATTAACAGAGAGTGAGTCTCGGTAGTGAACACGTAGCAAGCCTTGCCCACACAGTTGTATGGTGCACTCCAAGAGAGAGATCTACATGCCAGGCATCACTACACGAGTATAAAAAGATCAGTAAGTTCAGGGCAAAGAGACAAAATGGACGAAAATAAAGAAAAAATACGCTATACTTTCTCTTCTGCAGTCTAGATACCATCCATCTCTGATATATCAGATACACCACTTCAACATTTCAGACAACTCATCGCACTCAAGATACAACTTTCATAGAGGAGACATTATGCGCGTACTCTTGAATTCTTTCACACTCATTCTGCATGGAGATACGCAAAGGACACACACACACACACACACACACACATATCTATATATATATATATATATATATATATATATATATATATATATATATATATATATATATATATATATATATATATATATATATATATATATATATATATATATATATATATATATATATATATATATATATATATATATATATATATATATATATATATATTTTTTTTTTTTTTTTTTTTTCGCTTTGTCGCTGTCTCCCGCGTTAGCGAGGTACCGCAAGGAAACAGACGAAAGAAATGGCCCAACCCCCCCCCCCCCATACACATGTATATACATACGTCCACACACGCAAATATACATACCTACACAGCTTTCCATGGTTTCCCCCAGACGCTTCACATGCCCTGATTCAATCCACTGACAGCACGTCAACCCAGGTATACCACATCGATCCAAATATATAATATATATATATATATATATATATATATATATATATATATATATATATATATATATATATATATATATATATATATATTATCCCTGTGGATAGGGGATTAAGAATACTTCCCACGCATTCCCTGCGTGTCGTAGAAGGCGACTAAAAGGGGAGGGAGCGGGGGGCTGGAAATCCTCCCCTCTCGGTTTTTTTTTTTTTTTTTTTTTTTCCAAAAGAAGGAACAGAGAATTGGGCCAGGTGAGGGTATTCCCTCAAAGGCCCAGTCCTCTGTTCTTAACGCTACCTCGCTAATGCGGGAAATGGCGAATAGTTTGAAAAAAAAAAAAAAGAAATATATATATATATATATATATATATATATATATATATTATACATATTTGCCATTTCCCACATTAGCGAGGTAGCGTTAAGAACAGAGGACTGAGCCTTAAAAGGAATATCCTCACTTGGCCCCTTTCTCTGTTCCTTTATTTTTGAAAAGTGAAGAACGGAAGGAAAGGATTTGCAGCCGGTAGAGGAATGTATCTTATATATATATATATATATATATATATATATATATATATATATATATATATATATATATATATATATATATATATATATATATATATATATATATATATATATATATATATATATATATTATATATATATATATATTTATTTACATATGTATGTATATCTATATATGTATATGTATATATATACATTCATAGACATGTGCACATATACGAAGGCATATTTACATAAGATACATTCCTCTACCCACATAACCCTTATAGACGCTACATTATACAATGTCTGGTCATAGTCTTGGACCCAACTTTCCCAACAGATAACCTCCATTCCCGGGACCTGTGCCAGAGGAGCGCATCACACGCATACTCAGACACAACATTTCTTGCTTGACTTGACTGGCCATGCACAAAAACATGTCCCTCCGACGCGCCAAGGTCACGGGCAACCAGTTCTTATTTTAGTTTTTGAGATGAAAGCGAAAACTGACCCAGCCGGTTTGGAAAGTAGCGAGTCGTGATCCCCCACACATACATGGCCTTCGGTAATGACAATTTGTCATCTGTCTCAATACGACGGGGTATGGACTGGACGAGGATGGGAAGCTATCTCTTCACTCGTCTTGCTTTGGTGATTGAAGGAGGCCGTTCTGATCCCTGAGCTGCTCCTCAAATTTGACAATCGTTTCAAATGTTAATAAAACCTTTCGTGTATTACAAGCTCATTATTTTTTTTTTTATCCCCTTGACCTTCTTACTTATTTCCTCTTTTCGTGGATCATTTACATCTCTATCTTTTTTTAGTAACCAGACTGGCATATTACACCCGTCCCCACACTCACACTCCCTTGTGGACTTGACTTTCCTCCAGGTCCTCACTTGCACTCTGCCACATGGATCTGACTTGGTTGTTCATCTCTCTGTTGTCATCCCGCTTGCCTCGAACCTCACCCCACGTGTTCCATTTTGGTGTATCATCCACACTACCAGCCTCGCCTCAAGTTTCCCTCTCAAACATAAGAGAATAATATGGGAGCCACCTACTCATGACAAACCCCTTTCCCGAACCTCATCTTCCCATCACCACCTTCGATATCCTCCAGTATTTACATCTGATATCGTGAGCTTCTTCACCTCCCTGTCACCCATTCTGCGTCCCTTTTCTCCATCTTATTTTCATAATCAGCGTAATCAGGAGGATATCTGGGTCGGCTCGTCAGGGTGACAGCACTGCAACCCACTCCAGGTCCACATTCCATCCTTCCTCCTTTTGTCTCCCATCTGTACGCTTCATGTAGTTCTTTCTCTACTTACTCTATGCACCTCTCCCTCTACTTATTCTGTGTATTCTTCCGGCAGCTTGTTCTTCGTGTTTCTCTCTTTCCTTGCTCTATTTGTTTCTCCTTCTACTGCTTGCTTGATATGCTGTCTTAGCCACTGCTTCCTTGATACATGTTCCCCTCTGTTGCTCTCTCTATGTATTTTACCCTCTGTTGCTTACTCGCTGTACTTCCATTGTTTGGTGCTTGTTTGTTGTTCTTCTCCTGTATGCTGCTTCTCTGATGTGACCCCTTTTTGCATCTCTCCTTCTTCCCTATTCTTAATGGATTTCTCTTACTTATGACAATAAGACGTGAAGAATTCACTGAGAGAAAAATCATCGTTGAATTAACTTAACACCTCATTAAGTCGATGTATCTTTCAGTGATGCATACAGAACGAGTCACCCCACATAACACACTCGAGCGTGCGTGCATATATATATATCCTGTAACTCATGACCTCCCGGATTGATTAGCGTGTTTAGAGCACTGAGTCCAGTGACTAGGAGGCTGTAGGTGAGTCTCTCTCTCTCTCTCTCTCTCTCTCTCTCTCTCTCTCTCTCTCTCTCTCTCTCTCTCTCTCTCTCTCTCTCTCTCTCTCTCTCTCTCTCTCTCTCTCGTCAGTCGTCCTCAGTTGCCTCCCTCGTCAAAGCATCACGCTCCCGTACCTCCACACTACTCATGCACCCGGCAATCCACAGCTTTCCCCCAGTAATTATCCCAGCCCGAACCTCTCCAACTCCCGGATGTTTTCGACTCCCATATTCCTACTAATTGCTCCTCCTCTAAGCCTCCCTTCACTATCTCACCCACCTCACCTCTCTCCTGCCCTCCTTTCTATCTCACTCTGCTCCTACGTCCTCATTCCTCAGCCTTCTCTTCCTTCTTTCTCCGCCTTCCTCATTCCACAGCCTCCTCTCTCATTGTGCCTTACACTCCCCTCTCCTACATACTGCTTGCCTCCCCTCGATTCCTAGCCACTTTTCCCATTCTCCTCTTTCAGTCTTTTCACCCATGCTTCTTCTTTTACCCTTCTGTTCTCCTATTCCACCACTTTTCTTTACTGTCCTTTTTTACTCACCTTTCCCACCACACTCTTCCATCCTAATCACCTGCCATCTCGCATCTTACACATGATCAGAAATCACTTTGAGAAAATGAAAAAGAGAACGTGTGTGTGTGTGTGTGTGTGTGTGTGTGTGTGTGTGTGTGTGTGTGTGTGTATGTGTGTGTGTGTGTATGTGTGAGCGTGCGCATGCGTGTATGATTGCACATTAGTTTAGTTTTAACAGTGACATTTTCTTCGTTGCAAAGGACGTAGAGGCAATGAATACATATCAAATACATACAATGAAGAAATCGTGGTTGTTGATTCTTGTTCCGTAAGTATCAAGTAGTTTACATTTATGAACCATAAAAGAGTTTTGTTTCCTTCAATAACAATGTTGTGAGCGTTTTCAAATTTCTTTATCTATTTGACGAAAAAAGCAAAATTCTCATGAAATCAACACGTTTTTACCAGGCTGACGTCCTGCTGCGTAGATTTATTTTTCAACCAGTCCTCAATGGACTTTTTGAGGACACCTTATGTCTTCGAGGCTTCCGTACCTTTAAAAGACTTTTGTCTTTGAGTCCCAGGTATCTTTGAGGCGTCCGTGTCTTTGAGTTCTCTAGTGTCTTTAAGGCCTTCATGTCCTTAAGACACCTGTGTGTTCTAAGGCTTCCGTATCTTTAAGCCTCTATTGTCTTAAGTCCCAAATGTTTACAAGGCTTCGCTGTCTTTGAGAATCCAGAATCTCTGAGACTCCCGTGTCTATGAAACCTCTACGTCTTTAAAACGCCCTTGTCTCTGAAACCTCCATATCTTGATGCCTGTGTCTCAGTGAGCGGTGGGTTACTCCACGTCACACTGGGTTCAGGTCTAGTTTGTATCATATCCAAAACATACCTTCATTACCTGCAATTGCTGTGAGTCGAGTGAAATCTAAAGTATATTCGAAATCATGGCTTTATAGCCCCACACAAAAGAAAAGAGTGCTGAAGAAAAGACACACCTGGTGGCCACGAGTGCATATGATGACATCTGTAAAATCATAACAAAATCCCAAGCAGTAATACCGTTTCTAGGAATATGATCGTGATATCAAACATATGATATCTTCTAGATATCATATGCTCAGTTAGACACGCAAACATACGGCATATTGAATACAGATCTATGTATTTCTATATCAACTTTTCAGTCATTTGCATACCACCTTTTCTTTTGCCGTCATCTATCTTTCTTTTGTGCATATTTCAAATCTTATGATTGGAGATAACAACCCCTTCGCTCTATAATCTGATACGCTTCATTGTTGATCTCTTAGTCACTCCAGCTATATTGAGCACACTCTCTCTTGTTTAATGACCCCTACATCCTCCGTCTGTGGTCTCATTACATCTGTATATAGGTTCTAATTATATCAGTCTCTCTACAAATACCTTTAGCCATCATTTCTTACAACAAGATACCTCCGGCTTTAACATGACCTTGTGGGTCTGAACAATTACTTTATATTCTGAGCTTATCTAAAGCCTTACCACTCCTACAGTCACGTATCTATAATACAAATGTTAGAGTCAAATGGGATAGCAGCAAGCTTGTGGTAGAGTTTTCTCACATCTCTCTCTCTCTCTCTCTCTCTCTCTCTCTCTCTCTCTCTCTCTCTCTCTCTCTCTCTCTCTCTCTCTCTCTCTCTCTCTCTCTCTCTCTCTGTGTGTGTGTGTGTGTGTGCGTAATTTTCCAAGGCACTTGTTCAATCTTTCTTTCACTTTGATTATCTGTGTAAAAGAAGGATGCCTGTGTCCTGCCAAGTAATGTGAATACTCTCATAAGATCTGAGATTGTGAAGTACACCAAGTTTTCCCTTAGACATTGACGGTAATAAGCACCTGTACTTCCGGAATTCATGGAAGGATGAATTGGCAATAGAGGTTATACCATCTAACAAAGTCTTCCAAACTGAATTCACATCCTGTCTAATCGACCAGTTCCTGAAACTCCCACAAAAATTCTCAGAGCCAAAGAAGTGGTCTGCAAACTTAGAATATCTTCATAGGATGACAAACTCAAGACCAAGTGAAAGTAGATCTCGGTCTAGTTTAGTGAACCGTCGGCTCGGATGATTGAAAATAATCTTATCATGATCAATGAAGTGTGTTGTAAGAATCCCTAAATTTCTAAGTTTATTGTCATGTATACTCCTGACATTTGAACGTTTTCTGTCAATCATTTCCCTTAATTTTCCAACTAAACAACGAAAGTCAGTCCATAAAACCCTAGATTCTAGCATTTAGGAAGAAGGAATGAAGTATTTTACTATCGTATCATACAATTCTGTCTTCTCCCTTATCTCAAACCTCAACAGTTTGAACTGCAATGGTGAGATAAAGCATGTGTGGGTGAAGTGAGGGTTGTGTGGGTAAAGTGAGGGCTGCGTGGGTGAAGTGAAGTGATGTCTGAGAGGTTAAATAACCAGGGAGGAGTTCGTGTAGTGTGTTCCAGTGTGCTCTTTCTATGCAGTGCTGGTGTGCGAAAGATAATGTCTTGTGAGTTTGGCCGGTGGTCGTGGTGGATCGGGGGACTGTGGCGGTGGATCGAGGGGGCTGTGGTTGGCTAATTGCATAGGCTGAGGATGTTGAAAAGGAATGTAGTTGGTCTATAGATAGTTCATCTCAGGGAATCTTGGTATTATGTTACGTAGTTCAATTCTTTTCGATGATGAATCTGTTTATCCATCTATATATATATATATATATATATATATATATATATATATATATATATATATATATATATATAATATATATATATATATATTAATATATATATATATATATATACATCCCTCATCTCTTTAAATGGTAATTGTAGCCAAATGAGCATCGTCTGTCATCTCTCGCCAAGACACAATTGCCTTTTGATTACTCCAGACGAACACTCACGCCCACCTGTGTCCGTGTTTTCAGCAGTCCAAGTCACTAAAGACATAGTTAACGATGGGTACGTCACTAAAGACATAGTTAACGATGAGTACGTCACTAAAGACATAGTTAACGATGGGTACGTCACTAAAGACATATTTAACGATGAGTACGTCACTAAAGACATATTTAACGATGAGTACGTCACTAAAGACATATTTAACGATGAGTACGTCACTAAAGACATATTTAACGATGAGTACGTCACTAAAGACATATTTAACGATGAGTACGTCACTAAAGACATATTTAACGATGAGTACGTCACTAAAGACATATTTAACGATGAGTACGTCACTAAAGACATATTTAACGATGAGTACGTCACTAAAGACATATTTAACGATGAGTACGTCACTAAAGACATATTTAACGATGAGTACGTCACTAAAGACATATTTAACGATGAGTACGTCACTAAAGACATATTTAACGATGAGTACGTCACTAAAGACATATTTAACGATGAGTACGTCACTAAAGACATATTTAACGATGAGTACGTCACTAAAGACATAGTTAACGATGGGTACGTCACTAAAGACATAGTTAACGATGGGTACGTCACTAAAGACATATTTAACGATGAGTACGTCACTAAAGACATATTTAACGATGAGTACGTCACTAAAGACATATTTAACGATGAGTACGTCACTAAAGACATAGTTAACGATGGGTACGTCACTAAAGACATATTTAACGATGAGTACGTCACTAAAGACATATTTAACGATGAGTACGTCACTAAAGACATAGTTAACGATGGGTACGTCACTAAAGACATAGTTAACGATGAGTACGTCACTAAAGACATATTTAACGATGAGTACGTCACTAAAGACATATTTAACGATGAGTACGTCACTAAAGACATATTTAACGATGAGTACGTCACTAAAGACATATTTAACGATGAGTACGTCACTAAAGACATATTTAACGATGAGTACGTCACTAAAGACATATTTAACGATGAGTACGTCACTAAAGACATAGTTAACGATGGGTACGTCACTAAAGACATAGTTAACGATGAGTACGTCACTAAAGACATATTTAACGATGAGTACGTCACTAAAGACATATTTAACGATGAGTACGTCACTAAAGACATAGTTAACGATGGGTACGTCACTAAAGACATAGTTAACGATGGGTACGTCACTAAAGACATAGTTAACGATGGGTACGTCACTAAAGACATATTTAACGATGAGTACGTCACTAAAGACATATTTAACGATGAGTACGTCACTAAAGACATAGTTAACGATGGGTACGTCACTAAAGACATATTTAACGATGAGTACGTCACTAAAGACATATTTAACGATGGGTACGTCACTAAAGACATAGTTAACGATGAGTACGTCACTAAAGACATATTTAACGATGAGTACGTCACTAAAGACATAGTTAACGATGGGTACGTCACTAAAGACATGGCTAACGATGGGCACGTCACTAAAGATATGGCTAACGATGGGTACGTCACTAAAGACATAGTTAACGATGAGTACGTCACTAAAGACATATTTAACGATGAGTACGTCACTAAAGACATATTTAACGATGAGTACGTCACTAAAGACATATTTAACGATGAGTACGTCACTAAAGACATATTTAACGATGAGTACGTCACAAAAGACATTTTTAACGATGAGTACGTTCCACTAAAGACTTTTTTTTTAACAAAGGGAAAGGGTCACTAAAGACATATTTAACGATGAGTACGTCACTAAAGACATATTAACGATGAGTACGTCACTAAAGACATAGTAACGATGGGTACGTCACTAAAGTCATGTTAACGATGGGAGGCATAAGAAAAAAAAAAAAAGGGGTCATGGGTGGTGGGCGGTACAACAAGCAGGTATGGAGGCGGAGGAGCGATAGTGGTCGGGGTAATGTCTACCGCTACCGGTCTGTCGACCAGGTTGTTATGATTCAGCTGCGTGAGTCGACCAAGGCGGCCAGCACGTCAAACACCTTACGGCCGACCCGTTACCCCGCACACCATGTGTCAGCCAGGGCTGCTCCTGCTCCTGCTGCTCCTGCCACCGCTCTGTTCGTAGCGCCGTTTTTCTGTGTGTGATGTTATATGTTTGAGTTTCCCCGCTGCTGTTTTGTTCATAGACGGTTTTATTTGCCTGTTCAAGGCGTTGTCTGACCATTTCCTTTTTGACGTGGATGGTCTTTACACATGGCTATGTGTCTGTTTACAGTAGATTTTCCCTTGATTAAGGCAATGTTTTCCATACATCATTATGCTAGGAAACTATGACGTTACTAGAGTCCCGTATAATTCTAGCTTAGACTTCTATACCCACGGAAAACACAGCATTCATTATCTGAACCTCTTTAGCTATACGAGAAGTTTACAAGTCTTCCTCTTTGTAAGATCTGAGTCTTTCTACCCACCAATCAAATCCATGAGTTTTGATATTCTCTTCCGTTATCACAAATAGCCTCTTCAGAACCTAGTGGCCTGTTGATATTTTGAATTCATTTGTGAGGGTACAATGTATAAGCAGAGAGGAATAAAAAGCCTCTCTAATGAATCAATGAAATGACGAATACAATTATCAAAAAGTATTGAGATTCTCACCTCGGTTGCTTTAGTGCGCTCTCAGAGTGTTTGGCAAGCGCGAAGCGAGCTAATATAAATTCTTATCTGACAATCCAAGAATCTATGAAAGTTGAAAGAGCTAGTGAAAGCCATCCAGAAACTACTGTATCATAAAAAGTTTTAAGTCAATTATCTATTTTCAGTTAAAGTAGATGTTGTCTTCAGATCTCTATGTTTTGTTGATTTGGTGAGAAAAAAAAGTTTATTTAAACTCAGTTTGAAATAGGAATGGAGAAAAGATTCATGTAATTTGATAATGGAAGCAAAAATTATATGAAATTAAGTGAATAAAAAACTGACATTGATACGCTTGGTAGGGTCCAGGAGCCAGATGTTTACTAATGGAGGTTATGTATTGTGTTGGCCAGCAGTTTAATGAATCTCTCTCGTAGCCTGGAGTGGCCCAGCCGAGGTGTGTGTGGCCAGGTAGATCCTCCTCCATCATTCTACCTCCTGTACCCTAGCCAGGATATATGACCAAGCTAGAAATAACGCCATGGGTACCCCCGCGTTATGGCAAATACCACATACCTCCATACTGTTATGTATGACGAGACACCGCCTCGTGTTGATCTTGGGGACGAATGAGAGAGTTCCACATGTGGTGTCGGATCTGTAGTGGAAATTTTAAGATTTTTAAACGTTCAATTTCACGATCTGAAGATCCCCGTGAGAAAGCTGGGCAAAAAGATAGTTTACTTGCCATTCTCCTCCCGTGTCGCTCACCTGTCCCGTCTCACTATCGGTATATAAGGTGTCCACGTGCTGAGACATGAGTCAGTGCGGCGCGGGACGTCACTGTGGGTGGATGTGGACGCTCTCTGCGATTGTAGACTATCGACATAATTCCCTCAAAGTTAGTGCATATAGTTCAAGTTTTATTCACAGTTTAGTATTATATTTCTGCGTTGTGTTTTTGGAGACTGGAACTTATAAACATTGCTTTATTTGTGAAAAAAAAAAAATCCATCTTTACTGCTTCTTTCTAATCATTAACATCAAACACAAATACATGATTTGTTAATCAGCTGACCAGGTTAGCTACACGTGTGTGTGATTTAAAGCTGTAGCCACCGTAGTAGACCCAACTGGGTCAACTACATGAAGTGAGGTCCCTACTGTGCCGAGTGCCCAGTGAACTGGTGATGGTTGCCCAGTGATCCACTTAGCTACAGGTGGCGGAACCGGTCAGCCAGCACCTTATCTGGGCGTCTGCTAAACCTGTTCAGAAGGATATATCTTTTCACTATTCTCTTATGTCATAGATTTCAGTTTAGTCAGAGATTAATAGGGCTTTTATGCTTGCCTTCACATCGGGAAGCATTGTATGGATGTATACTGAACTTTAACTCTAGTGGGCAAGACGTTATCGTAATTCACTGATTACTAATGAAAAAACTTACTAAACCAACACTTTCAGTTAGCTGAGTTTTTTTATGCGATACTTCACACACACACACACACACACACACACACACACACACACACACACACATGCACACACACATACGCAGACACACACGCACACACAAACACACACATATTCACACACATTCACAACGCTTCTTGAATGTTCCCTAAGTTCTTGACTCTCCCGCAGATGATGACCAAAATCCTGTTAGCGGTCCTGGTGAGCGTAGCGTGTGCAGCCTCCGTGGAGAAGCGTGAGGGAACCGCAGCAGAAGCACGGGACACTGGTTCCTCATACGCCGCCCCGGCCCCATCCTACGACGAAGGTTCTCAGGGAAACCTGTACTACTACTATTACCCCGTGTCCGAGTACGGCCATACCGAAACGGCGGGCGCTGACTTCGACGTCTTCACGGCAATCATCCTGCCACTGCTGATCTTGGGTGGCCTTCTGTTACTCCTGTCGTCCCTCACCTTCACCCTCACCACAGGCAACGCCAGGTCCCTCCCAGAGGAGGGCCAGGAACCTGATCTCATCGACCAGCTCCATGACGAGATCGAGCGCGTGTTCTACCTCTACCTCAACGCCTTCGAGAGCGAGCAATGCCTACAGAGGACCATCTGCGAGATGGGCGCCTACTCCAAGGATTTCAAGGGGAAGGACTTCGTTCTCGGGTATGATAAACGAGTCTTCTGTTGGTTCATAACTCTACTAATCCTTGCTCGTCTCCACAGTGACTTATTCACAAACTCACCTGACTGTTATAACTATACTAACCACGAATTGGACAAACTTTTACTTTTGACTCAACTCGTGACTAACTCTTACTTATGATTTCATATTGACTGAATCATCGTGGGCTTAAGTTACTGCCGATTCCACACTTCACTGATGCACTTACTCAAGCGACTCTCACTCTTGACTTCAGGCTCGCTGATTCACGAACTCAGTCAATTCTTACTTATGACTCTACACCGACTGATTCATGAATTTACTTGAATCTTACTTATGATAACATTGACTGATTCGCGAACTTGTGGTTCCATATTGAGATTCATATCTGACTGCTTCGTACTCATCGATCCATAGTAAATTTCACCCATGAGTGACCCCTGCCTACAACCCCGCAATGAATTTCACCTTTGTCTTATTCTTACTCATGACCCATCCTTGACACTCAGTTTCTCATATCTGATTCCCTGAATCCTTCTTATTCATAACGTATTCTCTCATACCCAACCACTTAACTCTTCCATGCTCATCACTAAACCTAATTCATGATATCTATTCGTTGCTGACACCCTGCTCATTTTTCTGATTGAGGTAATGCATCCGTCTTACAGTTGCATGATAAACATGGTCTTCATAATGATTTGCAACGTCTATTTTTGTTTTTAGCGACAAAAACATTCCGCTAACAACTACGAAAATCAGAGATGCAGATTTCTAAAGATCATAATATCATGGTGATACATTTGATTGCTCTTTTCTCAAGTCAGGCGATAAACCTGGAAGGCTGATAAGTGAGTTTCTTAGAGGGTGCAGGTAATGTCAAAGTCACTTATGATTTACTGAATAGTTTATAAATTTGTTGCATCCAAACTTTTAGCACTGGTCACACTCATCTACAACCAACCCCACCTTCTCTGCTCCCTCATCCTCCACACTAACACATGACCAAACAAGCCATGTTCCTCTCCTCTTTACTCTCTATACTGACCTGCATCTTGTCCATTTCCTTCTCTAGTTCACCTCCCCTCACTGGGCTGACTCACAACTCACGTCTTGTTCTTCTCACTTGATCACTAGGAACGTTCACTACCATCCACACTGACATAACGATCTGTGTTTTATCGGCCCTACCTTCCACGTGACCTTAAAACCTTCCAATGCTCTTTCCTTACCCTCCACAGTGACTTAGTACCTCACCCTGTCTCTTCCTTATTCCACGGACTTACAGTCTCCCAGCCTCCTTTCTCTAGCCTCGACAGTGACCCACAACGTTAACCTCCATCCTACACTGACTCATGATCTCCTGTTGTTCCTTCTTTACCCTCCACAATGATTCACCATCATCGCGCACCTTCCATACCTTTTTACACCCACTTAGAACCTCCCCTTGTCCCTTTTCCTAAGCTCATCAGCAACTCACAAGCCAAACGTGTGTCTTCCTTCCTTTTAACCCTCACCGTGTCACCTTACGCCCTCCGCGATAGTACCTTAACTATATCTCTTCCTTATCCCATAAACTGATGTATACCCCTCCCTACCTCTTTTCTCCCTCCTTAATGACGAATGACTTCGCGGAGTCCCGTCTCTATCGTCTATAAAACTTACATCACCACCCTCGCCTCCTTCTGTCGCACAGGTTAAGTCGTGAGTCTTCTGAGTCCCCTTCTTATTGGACTGCAGCCTAGCATCCCTTCCCCTGTGGTCAACACTGACTGACAACAATACTGACTTCCGTCGGTACGCTAATACCCTTTCCTCTACCACCAACATTGACTTACAACCCCTTAGAGTCTCTTGACCTACTTGAAAACCCCTCATGTTCCGTCCCAACTCTTCGCTCTGACTCATCCTCACCGTTAGTATCCTCCATGCTTACTCACACTTCCACAAAGATCGACCAGTTCCGTCCCTAACGTTTATTTTGACGGAACGGAACACTTCACAACTTCCGTGTGTTCCAACCCTGGTACCATCTACCCTTACTCATGACCCCACCACGTCATCTTCTCATATCACATGAGTGCTGTACTCGCCATACTCACGGGGTCAGCAGGTGTGAGCTAACACACACACACACACACACACACACACACGCGCACGTAGTGGCGGTGGGGGGGCGTTAGGTCGAGGTGCTGACCCCGTTGCCTTCATGCCCCCCCCCCCCCCCCCCTCTCTCTCTCTCTCTCTCTCTCTCTCTCTCTCTCTCTCTCTCTCTCTCTCTCTCTCTCTCTCTCTCTCTCTCTCTCAGGGAGGACTCTGACCTCCTGACCCCCCCCCCCACATCAGTCTTATCATTGTCCCTAATTACCTTCTTCTTCTTCCGATTTCCCTTACTAATGACTAACCCGACTGACTGCTGACTCATATTCTTTTTTGTCACTCACATGACGTCGGTATCTTTATTGGTCATTTCTTTATCATGACAATACTGCATTTTCTTTTTTTTATCCTAAGTTGTTTAATGGTGCTGATTTACGTCGATGGCACTTCTTACCGAGACATTACATCCACTCAAGTCCTGACCATCATTAGTGACATATTCATTGCTGTTCTGGTGTGACTTGAACAGCCTTGTCATGATCAGCATGTGTTTATGTGATGACCTTAATTTAGACGTGATGACCTATTTAGCTCAGAGTAAGAACTTTTCCTTCATTATGATGACAGTTCAGATGGGATCCAGTTTTACTGTTACAATAACTCACACACACACACACACACACATACACACACACACACACACACACACACACACACACACACACACACACCACAGACACACACCACACACACACACACACACATATATATATATATATATATATATATATATATATATATATATATATATATATATGTGTGTGTGTGTGTGTGTGTGTGTGTGACAAGTGGGAAATCGTCCTTGTTCTTTGCCTCGCCTTATGACAGGTCACGACATAAAATTTATGATAACGTGCACAAGTATTTGTATATTTCACATACACACCCTCACACATAAACATCCGCGGGTGCGTGCGTGCGCATGGGCACACCCCTCACATAGTGGAACCCGAACTTTCCAAAAAAAAAAAAAAACTCCGACTCACGGCTATTCTCTCACGTTTGTAGATTTTCCGCTAGGTGGTGCTGAACTTTCTCATGACGCTACAGCGGCTGACGACTGACTTTCACGAACAAATATCATTAACGAGGCGTTGGCGCGCAGGCGTTACTCTACCACCAGTGCTCTACCGAGCAGTCAGTCTCCTATATCAGTATAACGCCGCTTAAACCACTCACACGTAACTCTACATCGCTACTTGTGACTCTGTCACATGCGTCAGTCTACATTGTATCTACATAAAGCTTGTTGTGTTACAGTAACGTAACATCTTATACATCACCTTGCATCTGTTTTCTACAGGCAGTGCTTCGTATTAGGAATGAAACTTGAACAATATCTATTGTTCTAATTAGCACCCAAGTTGTTCACAGTACATTAGTGTTTACAATGACTTAGAGGAGGAATGAGAGTACTGTAATCTTTTGTGTATTCAGAGAGGCTTTTGGTGCGTGGGGGAAGGGGATCGTTAGGGTGCAGGGGGTTGTTTGTGTATGGAGGGGCTGTTAGTGTGTAGGGGGTTGTTTGTGTATGGAGGTGGTGTTAGTGTGTGTGGATGGTAGCATATTTGAGACGGCTGTTGGTGTGTGAGGGCTGTTGGCGTGTGGAGGGGAGCATATTTGAGGTGGCTTTTGGTAAATGGAGGGTTGTTGGTGAGTGGAGGGCTGTTGGTGTATGGAGGGGATCGCTGTTGGTGTGTGTGTGTGTGTGTGTGTGTGTAGGGGTGCCTCGCTGGACGTCAGAGACAGCTGAAAAGCACTTAACATCCCAAGTGTGAGTGGTCAAGTTCTATATGAATAACTGTTTTGCACAATGACTCTAACTTACGTTTTTGCATGAGCACTGCTGAATGTCGGTGTGATGTACCTTATGGTGGCTGAGTCACCGTTATCTTCTCTCAGCTGACCACTAAGATAACGGTTGAGTCAAAGTTAATATTTCCTCAGCTGGCCATTAAGATAACGGTTGAGTCACAGTTAATATTTCTCTCAGCTGACCACTAAGATTACGGTTGAGTCACAGTTAATATTTCTCTCAGCTGACCACTAAGATAACGGTTGAGTCACAGTTAATATTTCTCTCAGCTGACCACTAAGATAACGGTTGAGTCACAGTTAATATTTCCTCAGCTGACCATTAAGATAACAGTTGAGTCAAAGTTATCTTCTATCAAATGGACGCTGTGACTATAATAATTTTCCCGAAAAATGGAATATTACTTGAAGTCTTGCATCATAAGCCTAAAATGTCTCCCTATTTGACTCAGATGGAGTACTGTAGACGAGTCTTATACCTAAATCGAAATGGATACAATTCACAAGATCAAGGATGAGGGACTGCAGAGCATGAGAGGTACTGATGATTGTGTGAAGATTATCTAAGCGGCTAAATCCTGTTTCCTTAATTAATGCCACCGAATACGTGAGAAAAAATAACCACATCCACACCCTTGAAGAAATTTTGGCTTAACTTCTAATGGGGCAAACTGTATGAATATAGAGGTATCGAAGAAAAGACATGAATTTTCGAATTGACTTTTTGAAATCCATTTAAATTTTGAAGACAAAGACTATAGACCAGCATCTCAGAACCTCTCTGTAGAGTAGTTATACACTTATGAATAATGCTAGTATTGCCCCTAGCTTGAGACGATCGATTAGCAATCAATTCTTAATTCTGCAAAGCTTAAGTTGCAATAGGTATTGAGATAATAAACTTTATGACTATAGGGTTCGTCTGTCCCAGATTCTAGCAGTAATGACATGACAAGTTTATATTTTTTTTTTCTGTTGAATTCATCGATTAACACGCGTCACTGGGAAGACTCGTAAAAGAGTCGAATGTATGTACCCGACTAGTGAACTAGATAAGTGACTTTAGGTTCGCGAAGGCAGATCCCCACCATATCTTACACGTTATGGCTTCGTTCCTACCATGGCTAGACAGTGGGACTCTCTGAGTTCTTGTATTTTCATTGCAATCTGCATTTCTGTAAGAGACGAATCTTAAGAGGATGAAGATGACGTAACGTTATCACCAATACTCTTTATACTTCACAATACACAATATACGTAGCGCCTGTTCTTGCAGCTTCTGATATAGCAGACTCCTGCTATTGTTCAATGATATGGCAAGATGAAATGACGATCATAACATGAGAGACAGGCGCTGCGGCACTGTAGCGAGATAAACTGCAGAGTTCACATCCACACGTTTAATTGTTATTTCTTATGACACATACTGTACACGAGGACTTATATATTCTTGTATATGTAATATATCATTATCGTTCGTCACACCTGCTTGCTGGGCCAACGAGTACTTTCCTCTCACGTGGTATATATAATGAGCCGCCTTTCCTTTACGCTCTGAATCTAGAGCAGCACTGATTATAAGGTAATGAGGTCCTTTTCACCCTACTTTCGATGGTGTTTCCTAACGAGGTGACTCTCTCTCTGTCTCTCTCTCTCTCTCTCTCTCTCTCTCTCTCTCTCTCTCTCTCTCTCTCTCTCTCTCTCTCTCTCTCTCTCTCTGTTTCTGCCTTTTTTGGGGGCACAATCTTGTGATCATAATGGTAGGAAAGTACTTTTAGGTAGCTAAGTAAGGTAGATATTCAAAGGTAGGCAGGTACCATACTTGTACTTATGACGATTTCCTTATGGATTGCAAACTAGGCCACTCATCTTTGCCATCACAGATTTTGGTCGCTATAGAACACCAAAATTGCTTCTCACGTGCTCTCTTATGCTATACATCAGTTCGTGAGTGTGGTGTGTACGTGATGGGTTCATACTGCTACAAGGTGAGTGGGTGAGGAGGGTGCACCATGTTGCTTCTTAGTGAGTGGGTGGCTGGGGGCGTGCCATGTTGCCACTATGTGGGCGGATGGGAGAAGGTGAGCCATGTTGTCATTAGGTAGGTTGGTAGAGGAAGCGATGCCATGTTGCCATATAGTGGTTTGGGTTGGGGTGCCATGTTGCTAGGTGGATGCGTGAGAGACGTCATGTAGCTAGCTATTAGATGAGATGTCATGTTATTACTAGGTGGGTAGTTGGGATGTCATGCTGTTACTAGGTAGGCGGGTGGGAAACGGAGCGCCATGATTTTACGAAGTGGATGAGTTGTTGGTGCCATGTTGCCACTATATATGTAGGTGGAGAGACCCATGTTGCGATCAGGTGGATGGGGGCGTCATGTTGCCACTAGATGGGTGTGGAGGTGGGGCCGTCATACTGCCATTCTCCCAACCCGTTATGTCATTACAGCCACGCGCGTCGTTGGATCTGGCTGCTGTACTTGGACGTTCTGTTCGATGACACTGACGCTGCTGCGGTAGTGTCCGTTGTTGACGTTGCTGCAATGGTGTCCGTTGCCGATATCGCCACAGTGCTGTTTGCTGAAGCTGCTGCAGTGCTGTTCATTGACACAGCTGCAGTGTTCTTCATTGAACCTGCTGCAATCCCGTTCGTTGACCGTGCCGTAGCGCTCTTCGTTCAGAATGCCACATCTCGTTGGTTACGGCCGATACTGCTCTCCTCAACAATATGAATGGTAGTGATCTTCCTCATACATAAAAGTAACAGTCATTTGTCTGTCACAGACAAATGATTTCGTAGATTTCGTCTCCTTCGTTCTGATATCCACAAGAGATTGAATTCAGCCACGAATACCATCGGAAACATTAGGTCTGCCAGTATCATCAAATAATTCTCTTGGCTTTAAAAGATCTACAGGCCCGAGTACCCTGACTCTAGCAATGATTTTTACCATTCTTCGACACGTTAGATAAAGGCAAATCAGTATTCAGAATCACTTCAGCACAATTGTAAAATCAGGAGCATTTTTAGTCAGTCGTGGTTTGCCAGCCCTCCTGCTGCCGACAGTTACCCGACCACCCTCCACACAAGGTGTCGTGAGGTGGGGAAGGTTTGTGGTGGGTGGTGCGGGAACGGAAAGTGGGAGGTGAAGGAGGGGGGGAATAAATTGGTGTAGACGGACGTGCTGTTGCGCTTTCCTCCCTCCGGCCGAGTGGGTGCTCTCTCTCTCTCTCTCTCTCTCTCTCTCTCTCTCTCTCTCTCTCTCTCTCTCTCTCTCTCTCTCTCTCTCTCTCTCTCTCTCTCTCTCTCACTCACTTTGCCTCAGGTGTGGTTGCAGGGCGGGAGCGGACGGCCCCAATGCCCTCCTCCTCCTCCTGCTTAATACCTGACAGTGTTGCCGAAGGTAAGTGTTGATGGCTGTGTTACCGGTACTCCCTCAGGTTGTTTACGTCTCCAAGTGGCTTCCATCGTGCTCCGGCGCCTCCTGCTGTGTGTCAGCAGTTGGACGAGTCGCCAGAACCTGGTTTTATGGTTTTATGTGTCTTGTCTCACATCCAACTTGGAGCAATAGTACTTTTATTTTCTCTTTGGCTGTTCGGAAAACTCACTGATACGTATTGATAAGTCTTAACACAAGTTTGATCCCTGATGCACGAATCACACACATTGACTGTTGAAGCGCAAAATCCATGACTTCTGAGAAAGTAATCTATAATCAAAACCCCTTGGGAGATAATGGACCGTGACATCTACAATAACCCAATTATTCTCGTCTTAATAATTCAGTTATGCTGTCAGTGTTTTAGGTGAACGTAGACATATCAAGATCACCCAGACGTCATCTTTAACTGTAAACAGAAAGCCATATAAACATGACCCAAAGCAATAAACACTCTCAAGAGTTAGAATCTCACGGTCGAATTGCGAAGACTGAAACGCATTTATACGTTCGTGTGAGCAATTGTTGTACTGTCAGGCCTTAATTGTCTCATTAAACACCATCGCGTGAGCCTGTAAACCTTGACCGTTGTACTGGATTCTACCGTTCCGGTTATCACACAATGGGTGATTAGCCGAAGAGAAAACCTCATCACCAAGTCGGCCAGTGAACAGAAGTTCTAAGAATCACGACTCCTTGGTGACCCTGTGAATCTGAATCCTGAAGCTGGTTCGTTTCTTTGTGAAATATCCTGAGGGCTACAAAACAGAGGAAGGACTAAATTATATGTCTCAGTCTGTCAGCTGTGTTGCCTCCAGATGATCGCAAATGAGGATGACGCTCTGTGACTCAGCTTACATAGATCGTGGAATCGGGTCAAGTATTTAGACTAACCACGGGTGTCTGCCAGCTTGCCTGACATGTCTCCGTGCTCTGCTGGTATCCAGCGATGAGCCTTTCATCCAGTGATTCGGACGACAGTGGTGACAAGGTGGAGAAGGGTGGGATGGGAGGATTGGTCTCCTCTCTCTCTCTCTCTCTCTCTCTCTCTCTCTCTCTCTCTCTCTCTCTCTCTCTCTCTCTCTCTCTCTCTCTCTCTCTCTCTCTCTCCCACACACACACACACATGCTCACAGAGCTAGGGTATGACGTCCATTTTTCCTCCCACTGACCCAAAATATAGAGGGAGGAGCTTTGGCGTCGTAGCCCCCGTACAGACGGGCGGGTATGTACATTGGTCGAGCGCGACACCGCTGCGTCCTCAATATCGCCCGCCGATCACAGTGTCCAAAATCGTTCGTCTGCAATTTACCCAGCGGGGCTTGGCTCCGCGACACAGTTCCCCGAGATGGTGACATGACACACATTCTTGGTTGAAAAAACCACGAGCACGCGCGCGAGCGCCAGCACGCCAGCAGGTGGTGGCCGTGTTTACATTCGTGCTTGGGGGGGGGGGGGAACCTTAAACATGTGGTGGCAAACACGTATGGCACACTGAGCACTTGTGCTACACACTTTGCCAGAGCCATGGACCAAAACACAGCAACTTTGCTCAGATGACGAAGTAAAGAAGCAACTGAATATTGATGATGGTATTACATCAACCACATAGGGCATCTAGTTGCTTATACAACCTTGGTTTAAAGGATATAATGACACATGAAGGGAGCTGATTACTTTTAAAACCGTTAAAACATAAGTGCCAGAAACATATTCGTTCTTGCCAAAGAAAAGCTATGAGATTATGACTCATTTGGCATGAATCACTTCCCGACAATCTGGTTCAGAGGACGTCACCCTCGTCATGAAATACCCGAACTAAAGTCTCGTCGAAAATGCAGATTCCTGTTATAGTACACCAATATTGTCTAAAAGGCCAGTCACACCAATATTGTCTAAAAGGCCAGTCACACCAATATTGTCTAAAAGTCCAGTCACACCAGTATTGTCTAAAAGGCCAGTCACACCAATATTGTCTAAAAGGCCAGTCACACCAATATTGTCTAAAAGGCCAGTCACACCAATATTGTCTAAAAGTCCAGTCACACCAATATTGTCTAAAAGGCCAGTCACACCAATATTGTCTAAAAGGCCAGTCACACCAATATTGTCTAAGAGGCCAGTCACACCAATATTGTCTAAAAGACCAGTCACCTCCAACAACATGAATTCGTAGCCTTAAATTTCACTCACGCGATCTGCGCAATAGAATTGCGTCAATGAATAAATTCACTGTACAAACCGGTTTCTTATCACAAGAACTCGTCTTCGTTCACGCAACAGTCACTATGCAACAACAGCCCAGAATAACCTGTCTGCCTGCAAGATAGAAAAAAAAAGAGAGAGAGAGAAAGAGAAAGAGAGAGAGGGAGAGAGAGACGACGCTTGCTTTAACTTTTACTCTCTTTAAACTTGACACGATCACGGATACTACTCCAGCCCCACCTCACCCCCCGTCCCACTACCCTTCCAAGCGTGGCCGACCCCTGGTGGAAAAGAAACTTGAGAATCACCGGGTAAATGGGCGCAGACGTCGAACAATGGCAGTGACACAGATTCCACATGACTCTTCTCTACCGGGCTTCCACCCACTCCCACCATTGAGGTGGTTGCTTCCGTGGGAGTCTTTGGCTGGTAGTCTGACGTGAATTCGCGTACGGCCTAAACAATCTGTATCATCCGAGTTTTCTTATGACCGAGTATTTCGGTCATGTCTTATCGTATGACTGATCTACCATACTTAATGGCGAAGGTGATGGGACAATGACAGGGTTTCCGTCAGTAAGTGGAGCAGTAGAATTAACATGGCGCTGAGATGGCGTCCAACCATCTCCTCACAAGCAAGCTGTTGCCTAAGAGCTTGTGGTTGTTTTGATCACTGCTGTCTCATTGCCTCCTCCTTATGGCATCTGTCTCTTTTCTTTTTCACAGCCTGATTGAGCCCCTGGTCCCCGAAGGCATGAAGAACAACCTGGCTATTTTCAAGAAGGCAGCCCAAGCTGGTTACGAGACAGGCAAATGCAAGAAGTTCCGGTGCATCGCCCCGAAACTCCTCTGAGAGACGACCTCAAACAAAACGGATGGACTCGGCAGATCTACAAAGAAGATGGAACTCCACTAAATCGACTTTCAGAAAGGAGATAAGAAAAAAGAATAATAGAAGGAGAAGGGGATAATACACGACACCACATTCAGGACTTCCTTACGAACTGAATGTTGGATTCTGTGTGTGATTATGTTGCCTTTTCCTTACATTATAAGACATCAGCTGCCTAAGGACAGTTGTGAGAAATGTTCAGACTGCGACCACATGCCGTCCGTCAGCAGTGGTCGACGGCACCACGTCAACAGATGAACATTTTCTAACTTATTATTTTGTATAATGTTATGAATAATATTTATTGTTGTTGTATGTCCGAGTGGCCAATCTTAAGGAGTTATGATTACTGTCTGTTATTCTCTCAGGGTTTTCTCACGTTATCCTCTTATTGTTTCATTTTCATTCTCATTATTATTATTATTATTATTATTATTATTATTATTATTATTATTATTATTATTATTATTATTATTATTATTATTTCTACTATTATCATTACTATTATCATTATTATTATTAACATTGTCATCATTATTATTTGTTATAATCGTTACTATCATTATTATTATTCTTTTTTAATGTTATCATTATCATTATTATTACGATTATTATTGTAATTATTGTTATCATTAATGATATCACTATTATTGATTTTTATGCTAAATTACTTCATGCAAATCAAAGATGCAAATCTGAAAGAGCACCGTACCTTTCATCTCACGATCAGTCTCTCTGCACCACACATCATTCTTCTGGCTTTTCTCCTGCTATGCTGACCACAGCAGAGGCTACTCCCACCCCCACACACTAGGTAGAAGAACACAGTCCAACCCTCCTTCTCAGTGCCATGATCCTCTCCATCGAGTTAAATCACTCGTCAAATTCTGTCCTCGGTTATGCAGCATTCTTGCAACACGCCGCTCTCCCCAGAGACGTGACCAGATCCTTGCCTTCCAGCGGAGGATAAAGAGAAGAAAGTTCTTTGTCCTCCTCACTGGATGAAGAGAGAATACTGCAGAAGTGAAGAAGCTGTAGCATTTCTAGAATTGAAAAGATCTTAGTCATAGGCCCCTATCGCTTATACTTCACAGTTCACACTTGTACATACATAGATACATATCCTGTCTCACTCAAGCTTTTCCTTGTGTGCAATTATGTGATTCTTTTTAACAAATATCTTATGTTTCTATATATATATATATATATATATATATATATATATATATATATATATATATATATATATATATATATATATATATATATTTCACAGCACCCATTCGTGGTTTCCACTCATATATTTTGTATACGTAATTTCTAATTTTGTATTGTATCACTGCTGACCTGAGAAATTGACAAAATATGGTACCTGTGTCTACCCGAACTTTGTAAATACAATGGCCTTCTACTGTATATCCCTCTTTTTATTGAATACATCCAATATGACGAAGAAGATATTGAAAGCAAGGAATTTAAGATTTAGATTACTTGATATTTTCTCTCGTTAATGGAACATCCTTGAAAAAAATGCTCCATACTCAGACTTCTTCTCAATGATATAAATCAAAATCTATTAATGAATTAAGAATAATTCATTTATACATCTGATGATATATATTAATAAGAATTAGGATAGAATTATCGTCAGTTCTAAAGTAATGAATGGGGAAGATGAACAATTAACTCAATTATTAGAGACATTATCTTTGCCTTCAAGAATGAGTTTGTGACAATAAGCTTACACCTTTGTTCTTGGATGTAGTACTTCTTATTTTGCAGGAGTTCAGGAGAAAGATGGTCATCTGTGTTACCAGGAATGTCATCTTTTTTTCTTTTTTTGCTGATATTGCATCATCCTTTGTGTCTGCTGGTCAGGTCTAGACGATGTGTCCAGAATTATACGGGCAGGGAATCACTCAGAGAGAGAGAGAGAGAGAGAGAGAGAGAGAGAGAGAGAGAGAGAGAGAGAGAGAGAGAGAGAGAGAGAGAGAGAGAGAGAGAGAGAGAGAGAGAGAGAGAGAGAGAGAGAGAGAGAGAGAGAGAGAGAATCCCCTCGTGTATCCCATGGTTTACATTATGCACGGAGGTAATGATACCCCACCTGCTTTCTTCCGCTTCCCGTTTACGGTCTCTTTCACGTCGGATGGTGAAGGTCACGAGGTCATTCATCCTCTGGCTCAGCCTCGGTTCGCGGGGGGGTTTTCAAGCTGCCTTGCTACTCTCTGTGCAGATATATTTGATCGCCATTTCCTTATCGTATGTTACTACATCGTAACTCTCATCCGCTGCCTTCCATTCACTACTACCTGTTGATGTATGTATCATCAAAGTAGGTCTTTTATTTTCACATTCAAAGGTCAATTGTGCAACATCTTTTGCTTGTATGTGTAACTTTTTTTCATATCTATCATGGAAGTGGTCTACCATTATAATGACACTGACAACATTACTTTTACGTCTTATATTTCTTTTGAGACCAGTGCTTCTTTCGTCCAAAGGAGTCTTCGTGTGTTAGAATAGGAGAGTTGCTATATGAAGGATGTTTGATTATTTGGGGTTTAAGACCGGAATCACATCACCCTATCCAAACTAGTTCCCACAAACCTTACTGTGATTTTTCTTGAACTCTTTATGTTTCCTTGTTCAGTCCCTTGACAGAACGTCGCCCCCAGTATACCAAATCGTTCCAATTTACTCTATCTTGCGTGTTTACGCCCTGAGCACTGAAAACTGTTCCCACTCTGTCTTCACATTTCCAGTTCGATCTCCCCTTTCTTTGACCTTCCACTTCCAACACTTTCAACCATTATCTTTTTATAAAGTTTGAAAATGATGAAGAGACCGCGTTGAAATGGCTCGGACATATAGAGCGAATGAGTTAGGAGAGATTGACACAGAGGATATATGTGTTAGAAGTGAAGGATACAAGAAAAAGAAAATCGAATTAGTGATGAAGGGGTTTTTAGTTCTCGGGGTTTGAACACACAGGATAGAGTAAATTGGAGTGATGTGCCATACAGGGGATGAAGTGCCGTCAATGGACTGAACTACAACACATGAAGCGTTCACTGGAAACCACGGTAAGATTTGTGTTCTGGTTGGGGACAGGGGACTGTGATTTCGAGGACTTAAACCCCGAATATCCAACCCTCTTTGATTTAGCAACTTTTCAAACTGGTAAGATATAACTCTATACCCATAATCATAACATTGTCGTAGGAAATAAGAACATATGACATCAATAGAACGTTCACTTCTTCTGATGCGAGATTCTCTCTTTCTCACAACTTTTCGAAATATGGAAGTAATTAAAAAGATTTCGGTTAAGTCATTATCTCTCTGTCTGAACCCCGAGCCATGGACATGAGATGTAGTTTCTAAACGTCTATGATATCTGGACTCTCTAAAGTGAGAGCTGTAGCGCTACCTGCTTTCATAGCGCTACCTGCTTTCATAGCGCGTTAACTTGACACACTAGTCTCTCGCACGTTGGCAATAGCAGATAGCGTTACCATATACAGCCTTTTCCACTCCCACTACCACTGAATCATCAGATAACTCAACTGATTCAACGGAATGAAAGTTACTGAATAAAGGCAAGTTTGTTTATCATTGTAGCTTAGTGACAGTAAGTTTGCTTGCTGCTGTAAGGAGTTTTCTTCAAGTCATATCTTAAAGAACGCGTATTTTCTGTCCATTATGACGTAAACAAGACGTAAAAGTCATGTAAATAAAAAAACATCTGTATAACACGTTGAAAAAATCAGATTAATATAGAAAGGTTTATTGACTTCAGGCAGCCATTCAGCTGATAACATACAGTTGAGGAATGGCATAACTGGGGATCATGACTATAGCTAGTTTGTCAGTCATGAAAAATACTAAGATCAGAGCGGGGCCTGGATATGCATACGGGTGAAGTCTACTTACATATTACAGGAAGTTTTACAACGCATATCTTATGGCCATTTGGTGGTGATCAGTTGAACATTCAGTGATGTAAATTTACATACTGGTTGAATTGCAGTAGTATTGACTTACATCATGTATCTAATGGTGAACATTAAGTGACGTAAAGTTACATACTTGTTAAACAGTATCAATACGGTTTTGACATATATTATGTAGTTAATGATAAACATTGACTGGTGAACATTTTCACATTGATTGCTTTACAGTAATTTAGTAGTTGCCAGACCCATAACTATGGGAATACTAAAATATTTGGGTATTTAACTCCGCACTTGTTCATGCATTGTTTATGACATTCACAGTGTTAGGTGTAGGACAGTTCTTGTATCTGTACGGGCGCTGGTTAATGCAAGGTGACTGAGGTGACGGACGTCGGTCAGTGGAGGACGATAAGTCAAGGCATTATGGTGCTTGTGGTGGTATATCACTGTCATGGTGTCGATGGGTCACAGCTTGAGCGGTCGGAGGGCCGAAGGATATGTTAGTGTCATGTTGTTTAACCTTGGGTGACCGCAACTCTGATGAGGGTAGACACTCTTGTTTCATGTGAAGATGGTGGGTCCAGTCAGGCGTAATCCAGGCTAAAGGATTGAGGAGGGAAGAGAGAGAGAGAGAGAGAGAGAGAGAGAGAGAGAGAGAGAGAGAGAGAGAGAGAGAGAGAGAGAGAGAGAGAGAGAGAGAGAGAGAGAGAGAGAGAGAGAGAGAGAGAGAGAGTTCAGGTCGATATGCTGACCTGTAGAGGGCTTTAGAGCACCGCTGATACACGTCCTACCTCATCGAAGGTTGGTTGCATGTCTTTGTGTCAGTAAAAAGAAGACAAAGTATCTTAAGTTTGCATATCCTAAGACCTGATCCTCAACATGTTTTCAACGAGTTTCCATCGTCATTTCCTAATACACATGTATATAAGAAACTCTTCAATTACAGACATGAAATAAAAGAGAAAGCTCAAAAATGATACGAAAAAGTTTCACTTAGCTTCTTCACAAAGAAGATTATATAAGTACTCTCATATATCGATACCATTACTCATCCCTCTAGAATGTCGAGATGTTATCAACATCTAGTCTTTCCCCCTTCTGCATTCATCTTTCTGATGAGGTATCACCCTTGAGAAATGTCTATACTGGCTGGTAACATCTGTACGGCTTCGTGCCGAACACTTGGCTATGGGGAAACATTTTCTCCGGAACCGGGTCTGGGTGTAGGGCAGGGGAGCGCCTCCACTGTGCCTCTCATCATTTAGACTTTGTTCCTTACGGAAGACTGGTTTCTGATCTCAGTGAGATCGCTTCCTTTGATGTGAGCCTTGGCTCTAGGGCCAAGTATATGTACGCTGATTGGACATACTGGTGGAAAGATGAGGTCAAAGATATCATGGAGAAGTCTTCAATGAGGATCGATCTTGAATGAAAAACAAGAGAAAGATACTAGGCAAAAGAAGAAAACGAGAACAAGTTTCTTTTAGAGGTGAAGAAGAGAGTGAAGCCCAGAGATGCATAATGAAAAAATGTTGAAGGTACAAAGTTTATACAACGGTATTCAATTCAATCTAAAGAGGATGCAAGACCAGCAGCAGTCTTAACATCAAGACTATAGAAAAATGATGTAAATACACGAACTCAGAAATAAAGGTGGAAATTGTTTGCTGCTTCCGCAATATTGAGTATACCTTCATACTAGAATGATGATGGTGTACCTTTCATACTAATATGACGACTGGTATACTTATCACACTAGTATGATGATGGTATTGTATCTTTGATAACAGTATGACGACTGGTATACTTATCACACTAGTATGATGATGGTATTGTATCTTTGATAACAGTATGACGATTAGTATACTTATCACACTAGTATGATGATGGTATTGTATCTTTGATAACAGTATGACGATTAGTATACTTATCACACTAGTATGATGATGGTACTGTATCTTTGATAACAGTATGACGATTAGTATACTTATCACACTAGTATGATGATGGTATTGTATCTTTGATAATGATATAATGATTGGTATACTTTTCATACTAGCATGATGATTGGTATACCTTTCATATCAACATGATGATGTATCCTTGATACTATGACAATAATGGTGTATATGTCATGCTAGTATAATGATAACGATGGTAATGACAGTAATAGTAATGATCGTAATGGTTACTGAGTCGTCAGCAAACGTGGCAAATTCAAAGTGATTTTTTTTCTAAATATAACACGTATAAAAAACGGTTATTGATGATGTCCGTTGTGATAAGGACAGGACAGTTCTTGTAAAAAATTTGTACGATGTCGTCGAAGGTTCGATGTGGTTATGGTGTCGAACTGCACCTTGGGGACAAGTGATCTCAGGTGGCAGGAAGTGACGATGGCGGGATGAATGCCGTAGATTCATCCCGAGCTGTTGGATGAGATCCAAGTGATGGCTGGAGAAAGCTGAGAGGGCCATTGTCTTAAACACTTCCTGTGTATGTGTATTCTGCAACTCCTCTGTGTTTACTATGTGTACACATGTATATTTGGGTGATAGCGTGAGTATGTATGATGTGTATGTATGTGCAATTATGCATATACAGCGTTCTCTTACCAGAACCAGTCACTGCTAGTCTGTAGGAGGTGAATCATTTAGCTAGAGAGTCTTGGAAGCCTCAACTTGCAATGGCACAGGAGGGTTGGTGGTAAAGAGCCCCATTGGGGGTCAACTTGTGTGGCAGTGGGTCAGGATGGGTGGCGGAGGCAGTGGTTGTGGCGGTGGCGGTGGCGGTGGTTGTGGCGGCGGCGGTGGTGGTGGTTGTGGCGGTGGCGGCGGCGGTGGTTGTGGCGGTGGCGGAGGCGGTGGTTGTGGCGGTGGCGGAGGCGGTGGTTGTGGCGGTGGCGGAGGCGGTGGTTGTGGCGGTGGCGGAGGCGGTGGTGGTGATACTGGACTCCACCACCAGCCCTTCCTTCCTGGTCCTCCCTCACTGCGGTGTAACTCGTTCCTCCACCACCACACTGTGTTGTTTACATATAGTTGCTACCATACAAAGACTCGCGTCATTTCCAGATGTTCTGCATGTTAATCTATCTTTTGAATGTTTGGAATTTTACTGTCATATAGAATTCATGATTGATCCAATTTTATAAATCAAGCTTTAGGATGAATTACTTCAATAAGAACTACAAAAATCAAATGAATCACTTTATGTTTTTATATGTTCTGTAATCAGTTTATCTTCCGAAAATCTGGAAAATTACGACCTAATCAGATACAATTTATATTGACTGAATTTTCTGAATCACGACCTAATCAGATACAATTTATATTGACTGAATTTTCTGAATTACGACCTAATCATATACAGTTTATAGTGACTCTGAATTTCCTGAATTTCATTCTAGGGAAAAGAAACACTATCTATCTAGAAATAAATCTC
Source organism: Panulirus ornatus (assembly GCF_036320965.1). Taxonomy (NCBI): domain Eukaryota; kingdom Metazoa; phylum Arthropoda; class Malacostraca; order Decapoda; family Palinuridae; genus Panulirus; species Panulirus ornatus. The sequence continues at coordinate 17,457,135 of NC_092271.1, read as the reverse complement.
ATGACTAACCTGAAGTTGATGTCTTATGATCTAATCTACCGTAATGTAACGTGTCCCTCAAGGTACCTCATTTTCCCCGCTTCTCCGTCTGGGTCGTACCCATGGCACTGGCTTCACTCACATTATCGTCACACACTTGGTGGCGTTCACTCGAGGTAGCATGACCCATACAGATTGCCTTGATCACAGTCATCCTTCAGGTTAATGGTTAATCAAAAAAAGGTTATATTTTATTCCATATGGGAATAAATGTGGCTAAAATCTGATAAGATCCCTTAACTATCTTATTTAGATAAGATATTAAAAGGAAGTTTACGCGAGTGGTCGATGCCAATGGTATGTTACACAGAGCCACATGCAAAACACTCTGCCAGTCATGATTTACAGTAGAGCATATACCTCCCTCTGTCTCTACTACACCCGGCCCTCCTATACGTCGTAGACAAAGGGAATAGATTCGTGTGCTGTTACCGAGGCCATGGGTTGTACCTGGGGGGCGCGCGGCGATATGTAGGTCACGTAACAACATCCTACAGTGGTGGTAACGACTGCCGGTAATTACGAGTGTATCCATGAGTGCTGTCACCCTCAGCGGCGGCGTCTCGCGACACCCCAGGTTTTCACAACGCATAGCCAGCGACCGACCCAACATGCGCTAGTTTCCTAGCTATTGTGTGTGGTGCTGGCTGGCAGGTGAGGTAAGCTATACCGCTAAATCGAAGGAACAGCCATGGGCAGTCCCCTCGGACCAACACGTAGTTCATTCTATATCATATATATATATAATATATATATATATATATATATATATATATATATATATATATATATATATATATATATATATATATATATATATATATATATGATAAAAACTTCACGTATGTACTAAACAATCAGAGTTTCCTAAAAGCTCTTCGTCATCTCTTCAACCACGAACTATCGTTGAGATTATGTCCACCTGGCTGGCATAAGTCTTCTGTGCAGTAACGTCATATCATACGAGCTGTGTCACCATTGGATAATGTCCATGACTGGCTGTGACGTCTTCACAATCCATGCAAGTGATTGGAGAGTATCATATTGTATCATCCTCTAACCACAACAAGCACTTGTTGCAGTAGTGTTATATAATGACAGAGAGCTGGCTAGGACTGCAGATTTTAGCCAGAAAATGAGCTCCTCCCCATTTCGACATGTACATATGAAGAATTAAAACTGCCAGACATCCTTTCTGAGATTAAATCGAGGCTATAGAACTATCAAGACACCCAACCAGGGACCCGCAAAACAACAGCGCGCGTGACCCCCAGGGGCTAGGAACCCTCCGGCAGCATGGAGTATGTTCCTTCTGGCATCGTCACCCATACACCCAGAGGCTCAAGTGCTATAAAGTCAGCTAGGGCGTCGTGCCTTGCTCAGTGTGCCGCTGCTCCGTGACCCCTACGCTACTGTCTCCGCTCCTGCTGCTGCAACAACCAGCCACCTCGACCGTCCGTCTGTCTGTAGGATGGTGAGATAGTCGCTGTCGACGACTTGACATATGAACAGAAATCTGTCTTTTTTTTAACGACTGAGTTTTAGAACGGTATTGAAAGCGAGGAGAGTTCAGGGTCGGTGTTGATCCTCACCACGATCAGTTCGGACACCTCCGATCAGGGGGATGTTGATCATATGACCCAAGCCAAGGGCTTCAGCCATGGTGCACTCGCTCTTGGACTCTGGGCTGACTAGTCTACTGAATATCTCTAATGAGTGGCGACCATCTTGAGTGATTGATCGCCTTCAATGAACGTTCACCATAACTGATTGAAATTATTTTTTGAACTGACCTTTTTTTTTTTTTCGAGTGATTTCTTTATTGACTAACATCTACATTATGTGATCATATTCATTGATTGATATCTATATACTGATCGACATTTATTGACTGACTTCTTTATCAAATGATAATTTCTACGTATTTAACTTCCATTGATCACGTTTACTGACTCATTGCCTTCAATGACTATCATCTTCACTGGCTGGTTTTTACCTTTCATGATGGCCAATATTATGACCATCATCTTTTAGCGACCTATATATCAAGAATGATTGTGTTAGCAAATGACTGGCCAATATAATAACCATCATTTTTTAGCGACTTATATATCAAGAATGATTATATAGCAACTGTTAATGTAAGATTCCGAGATAGGATATACTTGCCGATGTACTCTTGCTGAATTGAACGAAGAATTGTTTCCCCTTTAGATGTGGATGTGTACTGTAGAACTCTTCAGGAATATTGATGTAAATATATTACAATCATGCATATTCTTTAAGGTCTAGGGCCTTTGTTATTTCAGTTCTACAGCGGTATAGAAAGACACGCAAGACGGCTTTGCTATTACGAAGACGACAATGTCTAGACAATAAACCAGAGATAACAGGCATTTTCCTTTTATCATGAGAGTATTCTACACTGGAAAACAGCAATCAGGATTTTGTTCTCGTTATTAAGACATTTGTATGATAAAAGCAAACTATAATTTGAAATGTTTCTCCTTCACTGAAACAGTGTATTGAACGGTCAGACAGTAATGAGAACTTTGTTGTACAAAACACCGTATCACAACGGTAAAACAGTGATAAGATATTATCCCTGTCATTAAATGCTGTGTTATAGCAGTAACACAACACTAAGATATCGAGCTCCTTACCAAAACAGAGGCGAGATATCTTCCGTTACTAAAACAGTGGTGAGATAACTTCCTCTTTACTGAAACAGTGGTGAGATATCTTCCACGTTACGGAAACAGTGGTGAGATATCTTCCACCTTAAGAAAACAGTGGTGAGATATCTTCCACATTAAGAAAACAGTAGTGAGATATCTTCCACATTAAGAAAACAGTAGTGAGATATCTTCCACGTTAAGAAAACAGTAGTGAGATATCTTCCACATTAAGAAAACAGTAGTGAGATATCTTCCACGTTAAGAAAACAGTGGTGAGATATCTTCCTCGTTTGGAAAACATTGGTGAAATATCTTCCTCGCAAGCAAAACGGTTGCAAGGTATCTTCCACAGCCCGAAAAAAATTGCTTTATCACAACGTGACAATAGGCCAGCAGAGAGAGTATTTTGATACTGTCTGGATTCATTGAGACCGCGTGACGTCCCTGCCAAAGTATGAAGTAATAAGATAACCAGATTTTAAGATAAGCAAACTAGTGAAAGCAGTAATGGAAATGACAGTGTAGAATAATTTCTGAGAGGCCGAGCAATTGCCAGAGATGTCAATACACATGTTTCCGACGGGTTACAATCAGTAGGTGTTTTTCAACTATGCGTCACTGGGAACTTACTCTCTCGCAGACCGCAATGTCTTGTATTACTTGAAACGTAGGAACGGCTGTCCAAAGCACCAGGGTCTCTAGTATTCAGATCTTTAAATTTGGTCCACGTTCAAAGGCACAGGCAAGGCTTTCGTGTTTTAGAAGGACGCGAGAGTCCTCTCATGTGCCAGGAAGCCAAACAAACCCACTCTCATCAAGCCTTATTAACATCTCAAAAACCTCGTCTGTAGTTTTGGCTTCCACCGCAGCTGCAGTCAAATAGTCCCTCTCAGCTTCACAAGATTGGTTGAACTCGTTACTACAGTCAGGTTAGTTGAGAGGTGCATTCATCACAAATTACAAAAATCTTTCCAAAGACGCCTAGCTCTCTACTGACCTTATTTCAACCAATATGGCTGACCAGTACCTAAAACACCCTTATGACGCTCCTTATCGGCCCGAGTTCACATACCGGTCCCAATAAACACAGAAGAGATTTATAGCGCAACATCTAAGGCTTCGAATGCCCCCTGTGCAGGAGATACGTGGGAAGTGTTCCCCATCTCCTCTCCTTGGGAACTATAATGAGGATGATGACGAGGAGAGGTCAACGATGGCGATGTCAAGATAGTTGGGTTCAGTATTAGCATGGCGTCCCTCAGCACGGAAAGGTGTCCTCTGATAGACTGCAGGTTTCCACCACCCTCCCTGAAGACGCTAGACAATAGATGTGAGCGAATGAGGACGTGAGGATGTGAATACAAGGTCATAAGCATAATACGACAGTACTTATTGTGGTGTATTAGAGGGACCTAGAGAACAGAAATCAAAAAAATTCATGGCGACATAATTTCTAACGCTCAACAAGTTTCTTACGGTATGTATTGTGTCTGGCTGATAGCTTACTACAGCCTCGCCATATGCAACTGGCCCACATAAGAGTTAAATGCAGAAGGTAATTAACATATTCATTTTCTGTAACCTCATTCTACCACCCGCTCGGCTCCCTCGAAGCCACGCACCTGCAGCAGACATAACCATCTGCATAATGTCTCCTCATTCGCCGCTGCCATAGATGCATAGTGCGGTTTGGTCAGTGGTCGTCCTCCTGCAAGGCATGTCTTGTGGGAAGGGCAAGGGAGGGGAGACTAGGGATATATATATATATATATATATATATATATATATATATATATATATATATATATATATATATATATATATATATATATATGTGTGTGTGTGTGTGTGTGTGTGTGTGTGTGTGTGTATTACAGGTGAATTGGTATGATTGCACCCGGCATAAAATCCCAAAAATAGTTGTACTTTGCAAAATATATTCGTTCGTCTCGTATTTATTGGTTTTCAGTTTGCTATCGCTGTATACGCGAAATATCTCTAGATTCATGACTGAGAAATAAGACGATACTGATAAAAGAACATGGAAAATATATTGTTCAATCTTACTCATCACTTCTGCCCACTGTTACAGAGTTCTCTCTCTCTTTCTACTTTCCAGTGGTTTGGTAATGGGCTTTCATTTCTTGATAATGTCAGTAAACGATGTGGTGAATAAGCAAATTATGGATGATATTACCACCCGGAAACTGCCTGTGGCTGAACGTGGTAATTAACTCACGAAGAGGTGGTTCTGTCGCCTGCATAGGCGACCACGGGCTCTTTGTGGTATCTTGTTACCAGTCTGGTGTATGCGTGTGTTGACGCATGGGGAGGAGAGGTCGACGATGGCGTCGCCAGGAGAGTCAGTCTACCATCGCCATGGCATCCATCAGCACGCACTGCTCCATCCTGCTGGTGCTGCCGTTGCTCGCAGCCTATCTGCAGGGTTCCAATGCCCTCGCTGCTGGCGCCTTCCGTGATGATACCCGTCTTTCAGCGCTTGACGATGGAGAACCATCGATGGCAGGTCGCCAGGGCCAGATCCATAGACAAGAAGGCTATTACCACCAGCCTCAGAGTGAGGAGAACCACTTGGCTTACGTGCTGCCAGCCCTGTTCATCACCGGCATCTCCCTCCTCTTCCCTAACTTCGTTACCATCAACAGTCGTCGTCGCCGTCGTAACGCGGGTGAGTAATTTACCTCATTGTTATTACAGGCAACTGCGACCTCCGCTGCCCTCTTGCTTTCCTGCCTTCTGCTGGCGTTCATATCGCTAGCGGCCACTCCCGCTGAGGCCCAATCCCACAGCTACTACTCACAAGACTCCTACATGCGCCCGCGATATTATAGGCGAGAGTGGGCACAGCCTCGTAGCTTCTGGTCCCGGGCGCGGTCCATCATGCCTCGTTTTTATCAAGTGGCCTCAGACGCGGCCAGCGTACTGGCACTGCCCACCCTGGCCGTCTTGGCTTTGTCTGCTATCTGGCCACAACATACGCATTACAGAAGCAAGCGAGAAGCTGACGGTAGGTAGAAAGTCTGCAATTTCTTTAACTCTGTTTATAAAACCTCGTGTTTGTAGCGCATGTATATGCCTGTGCAAAAATATATCTTTGTCGAAGTTATTTCTCTTCTGAGCTGCTATTACGTATATACAGGAGTCTTACTCAGTACTGTTAGGAGTACTACTTACATATCTAGAAGTGGCTGTTCTTTCACCTCTCTTTCGTCCAAAGCGACTTCAACTGAATAACCTTCAGTTTTATCAGCTTTCCTGTCGTCACCTCTCTGGAATCCTTCCTTTCTGTTCGCCATGATAATGATTCCACTTCTCTGTTCTACAAGTGTCATTTCGGTCAATGCTCTTGTGAGCTGTGTGTGTGTGTGTGTGTGTGTGTGTGTGTGTGTGTGTGTGTGTGTGTGTGTGTGTGTGTGTGTGTGTGTGTATGTGCTTGCCGTCGACTCTAACACCTGTAACCATGGTACAGAAGTGGCTGTTTCTTCTCAACTAGCCAAACGAGTGACTGCCTTGCTACCTCCTTTCCTCATACAGTGAAGATGGAAGATAATCTTTCTTCTTTCCCATTTTCTATCACCCTTCATTTTCTACATATAATTCAATACCGTGTTTCTTCGGTTATTCTGATAAGCATAATCTTATGAAATTAGATAAAATCTGAGAAAAATTTTGAAATAAGATCAGATGTTAAGGACTACTCACAACTTGATCATCGACCGTTAGATGGCAATGCTAAATGCCTCAGATTTCAACTGGAATCTTTCATACTGACTCGATGATATGAACCACCATTTCTGAAAGAATAGAAATTACTCATCGCATTTTCCATGATGAACAGTTTCGTCTAACTGTTTTCTACCATCAACGTAAAGATGAATAACACAGTCGTGGGAGTATACTATACCAGGTGAAATGATTTGTTGTGATGGGAGGCTGGCAGGCAACGCTGTCCATCTGCTTCCTGTACATGGGACTGTTACTTCTGTAACTAACCATCTAGCAGATCCCGTGTGGGAAGCGTTTTCTTTATTGCAAGGTGTTATGCGACCTCGGCCAAACCCATTCAGTCATTGCTAACTGATGCTTCCATACTCCGTACCACCACGTTGTCCCTCTACATTCTTTGATTCGTCTTTTTATAAAGTTATTTTTGGATGTTGGTGAATTACCTTTGCGATTCATGAATCACCCTTTGAGCACGATGGTGTGATCCCTCCGTATGATGGCCTGGTCTTGTACCTGACTTGATATGCAATACGCACACACTGTATATATATATATATATATATATATATATATATATATATATATATATATATATATAGAGAGAGAGAGAGAGAGAGAGAGAGAGAGAGAGAGAGAGAGAGAGAGAGAGAAATAAATAGTAAATAGATAGATAGATAGTTGGATATACCCATCTGAAACTATACTTTCCAGACACGTGCACTCTCGACTTCATTCATTTCTGCAACAATTAAACATCGATTCAGTTGTCTTGTGCTCACCCCAAAAAGACATAAACACATCACCACACTTTTAGACCTGTAGTCCCTTCCTGTGGACATGGCTAGCTTCCTGAATGCTAAAGTGGCCCCACAGGAGCAGGGCCCTTTTTTTTCCAGCAGGTTCTTACCATTGTGATATATGTTTCAGACACCCATGGGTGAAAATGTTTATCAACCGGAAAAGTTCTACGTCATAAACTTTGCTGGAAGTTCAGTTTCACCGCCAAATGTTGTAAGTTGTGAGGAAAAGAGATATCACAACGAACCATCTTGTAGATATGTTAAGATCTGCTGAATTTTTCAAAAATATTCCCCATATGATCTATACCTTTTCAGCCTTCATTTCTATTATCTAACAAAAATGATCTTATTAATCACAAAAAATATCTTTGCAGATATCTGTAGCATCGCATTTACCATTACTCAACAAGACGAATATCTTTGTTCTTAGATTCTATTCTTGTCTCTAGCTTCTGATCTTGTTCTCAGATCCCGATGCTCCTATGGAGGAACTGACGCAGCATCTGATGAACGTGTACCTAGCGGCCGTGGAATCAGACGGGTGCATGCAGAGGGTTGTGTGTGAGCTGGGAGCAGTGGCAAGGAACCTCAAACCCTACCAGCGAAACCTTATGATCTCGTGAGTTGAAGGTAATATGGTATATGATAGTACTCGGAAAGGACAGAAGACCCATTTACGACGTCATCTGCCGGAGGACAATACATAGGGCCACATGGATGAGATAAGACAGAACCCGATTGTCTATGACAAAGTTATGACACATACACATACACACACACACACACACACACACACACACACACACACACACACACACACACACACACACACACACACACATACACACACTGACAGTTCATATTTCAAACTCGCCCCAGATCATCCTGCCACAGCCAGTGCCTTCCCCCTGTACGTCGACCACTTCACGTACTTGAGGTTTTCCCACAATTTCGCTCCGGTAAATGACACCCACTACGGAGGTTTACTGGTTACTCTACAGAACGAAACTGCACCACGCTCTCCCATTAATGGCATTCCGTGGTGTATAATGGGGTTTGATGGAAGAAGGTTGGGTTTGAGACCTAAAAAGGACGACCAAGGGTTCATGCAAACACAGGGTATATTAAAGAGACCGTCTGGAGAAGGTTGAGACATTCGTAGATAATGAACTTTAAGTTTAGATACTGAGGGCCCTTCTCTGAGTCAGGAATTGAAATGGATGAAATAGACTGGTTTTGCATTGAACTGTATCTAAACTTGAGACTAATTCAGTAAATCACACTAATAGGTCAGTTATCCAAGGATTATCAAAATAAAATGAAACAGGTTTTCAAAGTCTCATCTGTAAAGAAATAATTCTTAATAGAACCGTGCAAAAGAAAATTCCTTAATCCGTAAAGTGATTACTGATCCTGGAATGAATGGGAACAAAACTCTTGTACCAGACGCGAATTATCTACATACACTTTACAGAGGAAACGAGAAAAACAACTATATGTTTTCTCATATCTGATATAAAGCAGGATAAAGAAAATGAATCAAAGATAAGATAGAATAAGATATAGTCCGTACACCTGGTAATCTTCCTGCACCACTTTCTTAAGAGAAAAAAAAGAATAGATAAACAATCTAACATGTAGCTGTGAAATCTGTCCACACGTAGCCTGAGACAAGAGAAGGTATCTGGTTGGCGGAGGGAGTATTGCGCTCACCACTAGGGTGGGTGCACCTGTGGTGCTGATGTCTGGATATGACCGGGCGGTACGGAGCGGCACCATCGCCACCTGTATCATTTACTCGCTTCCTGACCTCAGAAACAAAACATCACTGTGCCACACTTCACTGGGTGTCTGTAAGTTTACCGTTAGTCCGCACCCTTAAAAAACATGTCCAGATTATTATTCCATAAGTGTGATGGATGATGATATATATAATTTGCCACAATGGATTTTATCATTTTTACTTTTAGAGGATTTAGAAAGTAATATGAAATCTGTGATCATTTGTCTCATAATAATCATATAAGTTACCCTTCGTCTGTGGCCTTAAAAGAAATACACGAATTCTCTTTAATGACTTTCAAAGATAAAGGTAAATAATTTCGCACGCATAACATTATCCCATTTTTTGCGGATTTTGAAAGATAAAATTCGCGAGTGCTTATTCAAAATCAATTTCGGTCCATTTGTTGGCCTTATGGTGTGAAGATATTGCAATCAGAGATCCTTAAGTAAAGAATGTGGAGATTCCAAATATAATATTCTTATTTGCATGAATCTGTTCATTAACTTATAATATGCATGCTGAGAACTATATGTCACACATGAGTATTTTGCCAAAGGCAGAGAGACCTGCTTTCTGTAACTCCAATGTTATATGTGAAATTGTGAAAAGATCTCCCGTACAGTAATATTCAAGATGATGGAAGGATGATTTAGAACTTACTATACTAATGATTCACAGTTCTTTAGAGACTGAAATGCGGTATTTTGGAAACGAAATTTAATAGTAGAGACATCTAGTGTCTTCCAATAATTGTCTCGCATCAATTTCCCACAGATGTTCGTTAGAATCTTCACCTTCGATGCGTGATTCATTGATATTCACTTGAGCTCAAAATGTGTTTAGCAGGACTTGCCATCCTAATGCAAATATTTTACTTTATACACTGTAGATTTACTTATTAATCTATCTCTCATAGAGTACAAGGTCCTCACCTGATACGCTAATAGGGTATGTCAATCTAATGTGGAACATTCTAGCGAATGCCCGAGCATTCTTAAGATGCGCAATGCGTGGATTAGTACTTGAGTGTCTGTTGAAATCTCCCATTCAATTTGGTATAGTTGGTAAAATTCTTACGCTATATAACGTTTTTCTATTTTTCCTTTTACATTTCTGTTCAGCTTTCATGGATATCTCTAAATGGGGCTCATTGATTATTATATTCAACGGTTTAACCGGTCGTTTGTAATGCAAGTTTGGTAAACGGGAAGGCGTCAGAAAATGTATTATCCAGTTAAATGAAGTATTTCCAATGTTTTTTCAGTACATATATATATATATATATATATATATATATATATATATATATATATATATATATATATATATATATATATATATATATATATATATATATATATATATATATATATATATTATATTCTTATAATATATGATGAATATATTTTGGGAAGTCCCGTTGGATTTTTGCTTGGATTTGTACTTTATGCTGTGTTGAAATCTCCAACGAAAATTTGAACAATGTTGGTAAAAATTCTTTTGCTTTAGTGAATACTCCTGATCATATACTATGCTTCTTTTCAGTTGTCGTAGGAACTTCTTTTTAGATCTTTCCCTTTCTAAGAATGTATAGATAAAGGCGTTCAATACTTCAAATGTCTGGTAAAACAAAACATCGGGAGAAGCAATAATCTTGAATTCGTTCATTGGCTTTCAGTCTTTGGTTATTGATTTGAAATGCTAGGAATGATTATCATCTATTTTGTAAATGACTTTATATCACCCTGCTCATTCATTTCCATATTGCTATGTATCCAGTTTTATAGAATTTATCTATTTTTTCGTTAATTTATAATAAGATTTTGTGTTGTAAGGATTCACAGCAAGTGGCTTCGTTCTGATTACTTTTAAGGATGACATCAAAATAGAGAGTAAGGGTCATCCTATCCTGTAAGCATTCAAGAATTATAAGATTTATTCGAATCAATCTGGAAAGGAAACAGTATAATTTTATAGCTGATTAGAGGTGATGTAATTATTGAGTGTTTTCTCTTATCTCTTCCTTTGTCCAGTTTCTAAGTTCCTATATTCATACCTTCCTTTTGGTTATAAAGATGTGCCAATGGGTTATGCTTATCCCTTATCTTCCTCATGTATGTTATGAATAAGCTCAGGTATAAACAAGTTGAGATAACTCTCATTCCTACCCTCCTCCTCCTCCTCCTCCTCACAGGGTCCTGAGCTCTGCCGTGCCGGTCAAGCACAGTCACCTCTTCAGTAAGTTCAAGGCCGGAGTGAACGCTGAGACGTGCCACAAGTACAGCTGTTCAATGCTGGATAACTGACTGACATCACCAGAACCACGATGGCACCAGATCAGAGGTGTGGAGCTATCCTTGAAAACTCTACAGTTCTGACCATAAAAGTTAGTCTGAAGTGTTATGGTGGCCCTGAAATCTCGCTCTGCACTATGAATCTAGAATCTGAACCCAGACAAGAAAGCTACATACTTGGTCTCTGGCAGGAATGTAGATTTTTGGTTTGTATCTGGACGTCTAGAATCTTGGCCATAGACAAGAATCTTAAATCTTGATTTGTATCTGACACAGAATCTTGGCCCAGGCCACGAATCTCGAATCTTTGTTTGTGTTTAGGTTCTTTAATTTTTGCCTAGGTAACAGTTTTAGAAACGAAATCCAGAATGTCGCCCAGGATAAAGAATCATAGACAATGTCCACCACTTTGGCCTATGTCTGACGTCTTGGCTAAGATAAGAAGCTGGAATTTTGATCAAGAACATGATCTGGTCTCAACAATAAATGTGGTACAGGAAATGAACATTGAACTTGAATCAGCAATCAGGACTTATAGATATTCTTTAGTAACAGTAGGGGTAAATTGGAAATGTGACATTTCATTAATATGCATCCATATACTTTTCATCATTGTCTATGTCACCGTAAATGACTTACTGGTTTAGAGTAGATTATACTTATTAGTTGATAATCGTTGACATCTTGCTGCCAAATAGATGTATGAAATATGATTTCTATAACCTCCATAAAGGTTGAAAATAAGTTAAGTGACCGTGACAGGACTATGGTCATCTGTTCACATGTAAGCTAATTAATGAGAGACAAGCTTCCTCAAGTCAAACAGAATTAGGGATAAATTCTTCCAACCTTTTGTTGTGACTGGCTACATCATGTTCTTGTGGTTCAGGAATATCGTGAATTATCAGGAATCATCGTGAAAAATTCACTATCATTGGCATATTCCACTTAGAAATATTCAAATCCAACATCCATTGCCAAATTCTCAAAATGTACCGTATTTTAGTACTATCCTCATTATTTTTTCTTTCCACGATGTATCCATATGTCTACTTATATATATATATATATATATATATATATATATATATATATATATATATATATATATATATATATATATATATATATATATATATATATATATATATATATATATATATATATATATATATATATATATATATATATATATATATATATATATATATATATATATATATATATATATATATATATATATATATATATATATATATATATATATATATATATATATATATATATATATATATATATATATATATATATATATATATATATATATATATATATATGTTGTCCTATATCTGGACACATTCATACTGGTCAAGACTAACGAACCAGAGTTGCATGGTCGACATAGCGTGCGCTGTAATCCTACTTTGTCCTTGGCCAATCACCAGAGATGTACTAAATTAACCACAGTTGTACAACTTCTCTCAGGGATGCTGATTTGTCCTTGACGAGTGTGGGTAATGGCATACTGTAAGGCTACGTTCTTGTAGGAAAAATCTTTAAATGTCCCAAAGATTATTTTTGTCATTTTCTTTTAGTATTTATCATGTAGCTGAAAGTATATCATATAATGATTTTTCTCATAAAAGTTGCGTATTTCTCTCCTTCCTTTGATATATGAATGAAATAATTCTGTGTACACACACACACACACACACACACGGAGAGAGAGAGAGAGAGAGAGAGAGAGAGAGAGAGAGAGAGAGAGAGAGAGAGAGAGAGAGAGAGAGAGAGAGAGAGAGAGAGAGAGAGAGAGAGAGAGAGAGAGAGAGAGAGAGAGAGAGAGAGACCACTGATCATCTTACTTTCTGATGCACTACCCTGCGGCCACATCTTGTTCTCTTTGACCTTGTCCTTTATACTTCTTATTCCTTTATCATTTCTTTATCCCTTGTCTTTGTCTTTCTTTACCGTCTTTATTTCCTTCATCCATATTCCCTTGATGTCTCCTTTCATCTCGTGCATCAAAGTCAAAATTCTCTTCTTGCTGAAGTGAAAGAAGACATAAAGAAATTCTCTCTGACTACACATGAAATTTGTTTATCTGATAAGTATGGCGCTGATGAATACACTGTAAACTGCTTATTTCTTTTTATTCAGTATATCAAAAATCAAGGGAAAAAATAATAACAATGGTGACTAAGAGTAGAATTCATCCTCCTTCATAGGAAAAAAAGAAATTAACTTGTCTCACGTCATCATCTCATCCTTCGGCAGTTCCTCTTCCTATCTATTATTTCACGTCCCTTGATCTACTTCTTTCCCCTGGTCATGCTTTGGGTTGTCAGTGGTATCCTTGATGGCCATGAGAATCCTGGAGATGTCTCCAATCTGTTCGTAGACGGAAGACGTGAAGGCCGGGTCGGTGAGCTTGGATGTATCGTCCTCGCCAACGGAGACGGACAGAGGTAGTGACCATAAGCCAAAGACGAGAGCTAACCCCACCAACGCGATGCCCGCCACCAGAAACACGCTTAGGGCCTTCCAACGTCCGCAGGAGTCATCGAAAAGCGAAAAGGCACTGGTAAGAAGGAGACGAAAATGACAACAACAAAAAATCGGTATAGAACCATGAATATAGAACAGGAACAGTTGCAGATGAGGTAATATCCTGATGTCCTAAACATAGGTCTCTTGGATAGACTGAAAGAATTGATGTACTTATCCAAAGGGAGATATATATAGAGGTAGTTAAGCTAAATACCACGGAAAAAATTGGATGAAGAGTATTCAAAGACAGATAAACCACAGTGTTATGGTAGAATAATATACATCTAACGAGCTTAAAACTGATTCAGGATATATTCATATTGCGAAATATGTAATGATAATGATTATGTTTTGCTTAAGTCAAATGTAAAAAAATTCAAGCGAAGGTACACAGAATTGTTTTTACTTTTATACTAATATCACACACACACACACACACACACACACACACGCATACACACACACACACACACACACACACACACACACACACACACACACACACACACACACACACACACACACACACATAAACAGCAAGCTATTCATGTCCTACATATGGCCAAAATAGATGTCCAGGGGTACGCCACAAAGATGTCAAAATTAAGACAAGTTGGTTATAGGTATGCCCACCATGGAAGAGAGAAGAGTGAGGGACGACCTGATTACAACATATAAGTTTTAAACCAGATTGATAACACTGACAGTGATAATTGCTTCGAAACATGTTGGGATGTTGGGATGGAGCAACCAGGGAAGATAAAGTGAAATCATCAAATAAGGGTGAGTTTTAGAAGAGGTGTAAAGTAGCAATTCTATAGTACCATAAAAGTGGATGAATGGGTAAAGCTAAGCGTTAAAATTGTAAATGCTGATGATACAGTAAAGATTTAAAAGCTTTATGATAATAGAAGGAGTTTAAGAGGCTGAACCAATTGAATGCAGAATTCCCTCGCCGAGATGTTGAAAAAAAAAAAAGAAAAAAAACGGTGATTACAAATAGCTGATAATCAAACAAGCTATTATTGAAACTCACGCGCAGTATTTACTCACCTGCCGTATGAGGATGGCTGCTGATACTTCAAAGAAGATGAGGGTGAGAGAGGAGGAGGAGGAGGAGGTCCATATATCAGGCTTGGGCCACTGGACGATGGAGATTGGTGAGGAGACCCATACTTGTAGTTTGGGTTTCTTTCTTGTAGTGGAGGAGGCTCGTCATACAAGCTGAGGCCAGACGACTGATGGGGTGGTTGTGATGGTGGCAGCGAGTTATCCGGAGGGATGGAGATATCATAAAAGTCGTCAGAGTCATCCATGGCGAGGACACCAGCAGCCGCCACCATCGCCACCACCACCAGCAGCAGAAAGCCTTCCATCTGTTGGGTATTTGTAGTTAAAATCTAATCCAAGGAAAAAGAGGAAAGTCAAAAGAAAAGATAATGAATTAGAGATTATTCTTTTCTATCCTTCTGAAATGCGGAATCATTAGCTAACTGATGCTTTTTTCTCTTAACGTCTGACCTAGATGTTTGAGATGTAGTTATATTTCATCTAAAGTCAACTTAGTCTCTTCAAGAGTGATAACTTACTTTTTTGTCACTAGAGCAGGTAGGTTCCAGAGCGCTTGACCATCTCGTGTCCTTGACCTGTCGCTGACAACTGACTTCTCGTTTTTACCCTTGACCTAGTTTTAACTCCTTGGCCTTGTTTCCTGAGGTACCAGCGAGGGATATAGTCATGAGACGTTCTCTGATTGGCTGGAGTTGGACAGAACTGGAGAAGGTGGCTGATTTAGGATGATTTCTAATCTACTGCTAACAAACATCTTATATCTCATCACAGTGTTTAAGTGATAGAATTGATAAGACATCTTATTCCTATTCCATACGTCCGTCTTAAAAGACATAATATCTGTTTCTACAATGTGTCGATAGGTTTTCTAGCAGTGAAGAGCTAGGCTGGAAGTTGGGTTATCAGTGAGTATTTCTTATTCATAGACACTGTGAAACGTTTAGATCTTAAGAATTTTGTCCATGTAGGAAAAATCAAGCTTTATATTCGACCACAATACTTATATATTTTCTGGTTGATAGTCCGTCCAAGATGTGAATTCAGTGCAATATCCAACACCAGGATTACTGATCGACTACACCAACTTTCATTAGACAGGGAAACCGAAATCTGTTTCTTTGTTCCTCAGCCGGTGGAGATATAAATCTAGAGAATGCGGAATTCCCAGATCAAAATCTGACTCCCCGAACTCAGCCAGGCGATGGTAGGATGGCAATACTATGCCCGGAAACCAAATCCACTGTATTTCACAAGTGTCCCCTCGAGGAAGATCTAATCGCCCTCTGCCATCCTGATTCCCTGACCCAATACGACTTCCCTACTATATATGCATAACAAAATGAACTCTAAAGAAAAACATCAGATATTAGGTCTGTCAGCATCAACAAAGTACCAGCGATAAATCTTGACACAAAGAATCCTTTTCTCTCTCCTTCTTCTCAGAAGAAGGAACCAGTTAACCTGCTCATTAGGTGACCTGACCTGACCTACATGATGGAGCAGAATGGACACCTGTCAGGTCGGTGGAGATAGCTTCTGTACCTCATGTTATTCAGGTTCATAAGATAAACTTATTGTCTTATTAGGTTTGAAATGTGTGTGTACTTTACTGCTGATGCTTTTACGATGATAATCATATCTAGAATATAGATAGAAAGCCAAATGTTTCCAGCTCTTTCGGATATTTCATCATGGTAACATGTTGGTATATATCAAATAAGAATTTCTAGTCGAAGACTTGCAGTACTTATAATTTGAAGACTGTCTTCCAAAAGTTCCTCATTTTATCAAGATAATCATTTAATAAAGATGGTAATGATGATAATGATAATGCACTAATGATGATTATGATAACAATGATGATAAGAGTATTAATAATGATAGTAATAATAATAATGATAATGATAATAATGATGATAATAATAATGATAATAATGTTAATAATAATAATAAAAATGATAATATTAACAGTAATAATAATGAAAATGATAATAATAATAATACTGATAATATTAATGATAATGATAATGATGATGATGATGATGATAACAATAATAATGATAAAAACAAACTGTGATTAAAGACTGGAGGTATGCCGAATATACACGCAATCCATGTGCGTGTTTGTGTTCAGTTGTATATTATCATTAATCTTTTCCTTACCTCGCACTGTAACATGCCACAGCGTGGTTTGAAATACAAACATATCGAGCAAAAGTAAAGATCATATGGACAGTAAAACACATGAACAAAGTAACGAGTTTATTCGTTAAAAAGTTATATAAAAGAGAAGAAATGTTCATAAATATATTACATCCTGATTGATGAAAAACAGAAGTGGAAGATAGCGTTCTTGTCATCTCTAAAGAGACTGAAACGTACACTATGAAACTGACTGATTGATAGGCAGGTGTTGCAAGTGTTAAGAGTAACTAACTCTTCACTGTACAGTGTAGCCCTGGGAGCACAAGGCAAAAACAGATGTTGACGCATCATTGTAACTTGATACAGAAAAGGGTGAGCCGAATGTGCCTAAGATTGACACAATAGTTGTGTGAAATAAGAAAAAAAAAAGTATCATTCCCCTCTTAACATGTTTACAACGGAGGATCATTCCTGAAGTCTCGAGTATTCCCATATTCTTG